>NW_015163733.1:36887-58850 GCF_001447785.1 Gekko japonicus | reverse complement strand
AAACAATTGTTGAATGTAAGAGCTATGGAAAGCCATCCATGAATGTTTGAGTGCCTTATGGTGCAATTGATGTGAAGAAGAACACTGGAAAATTGATGTTTGACAAAGACACACGTCGAAACGAACGGTCAAAACTCGAGAAAGTTCGTCCCTGTTGCCGTTTTTGCATCTTGTTGGGACTTCGGTCTCCTGATGATATTTGCTGAAACAAACCAAGATTAAAATGATATTGATTATTGATATTGTATTTTGATCAATTGAATATACTATATTGATTGCATGAACTTATGCAGCAACTTCTTGCGTGTTAATGTTCTTTAGTTTGCTGTGCCCTTAGTCCTATTTGTTATCTATATAAGATGAAACAGAAGGCCAGCAAGGGCTCAACATCGAAGAAGAAGAAGAAGAGGAGGAGGAGGAGATTGGATTTATACCCCGCCCTTCACTACCCAAAGGAGTCTCAGAGCGGCTTACAAACTCCTTTCCCTTCCCCTCCCCACAACCTACACCCTGTGAGGTAGGTGGGGCAGAGAGAGCTCTGGCAGAAACGGCCCCTTTTAAAGAACAGCTCTTATCAGAACTACAGCTTGCCCAAGGTCATCCAACAGCTGCAAGTGGAGGAGTGGGGGAATCAAACCCGGTTCTCCCAGATTAGAGTCTGCGCACTTAACCACTACACCAAACTGGCTCTCTAACTGGTGAGAGGGTGAAGCCAACTGCCAAGTGTACCTGAGAGAGAGAATTCTCTTATCACTTCCCATCCTAGATCTTCTTGCCTGCAGAGTCACAATATCCAAGAAAATCGTGGGGACTCTAGGTGCAGCTCCCCTTAGATGCCATATAATGTATGAAGAAGACTTTACGATCTCTCGTGCAAGTTTGCTTCTGTTCGCCTCCAGAAAGCTGTAGGAAGCATGGTCATCCAGCCAGGTGCAAGTGGAGGAGTGGGGAATCAAACCTGGTTCTCCCAGATTAGAGTCCGTGCCCTTCACCACTACACCAAACTGGCTCTCTAACTGGTGAGAGGGTGAAGCCAACTGCCAAGTGTACCTGAGAGAGAGAATTCTCTTATCACTTCCCATCCTAGATCTTCTTGCCTGCAGAGAAAATCGTGGGGACTCTAGGCGCAGCTCTCATTAGATGCCACATATTGTGTATGAAGAAGACTTTACGATATCTCGTGCAAGTTTGCTTCTGTTCACCTCCAGAAAGCTGCAGAAAGTATGCTTGTAACCACAGCTCCTCTCAGTGGTACTTGGGTAACCATTACTGTGGAGGGAAGGCGCCATGGTACTGGCTGGTCTGGTCAGGTCTCGGAAGCTAAGCAGGGCCGGTACTTGGAAGGGAGACCACCAAGGAAGTCACTGCAGAGGAAGGCCATGGCCAACCACCTCTGCTTCCCACTTATTTTGGAAGCCCCTTGCTGGGGAAGCCAAAAATCAGAAACTAAGCGGGGCCGGTACTTGGGAGACCACCAAGGAAGGCTCTGCAGAGGGAGGCCATGGCCAACCACCTCTGCTTCTCACTCGCCTTGAATGAAAGCCCCTTGCTGGGTTCGCCGTAAATCGGCTGCGACTTGACAACACGTCACACACACACACAACCATTGCTGTCCTTCTTCTTTAAGGCAGAATTGAACCTGGGACCTCCTGCGTGCCAAGCAGAGGCTCTACCACTGAGCCACAGCCCTTTCCCTTGGATTATGATCTACACCCTGCAGAAGGGGCATCAGAAACTTGCTGAAGGCCATTGAGCTGGACTTTCGGAGAAAATTGGCTTCCAGTCAGTGCTCCCTCTAAGCTGAGTTAGTGTGAGCCAGCTCACAGTTTTTTAGCCTCCGGCTCACACGTATTTGTCTTCGCTCAGGAAGGATGGCTTCAGAGCAAACTAATTTCTGCAGCAGCCAAATTGCCCACTCACGACTTTAATGCCAGGAGCTCACAAAGCAGAATTTTTGCTCACAAGACTCCACCGCTTAGAGGGAGCATTGCTTCCGGTATTTTTTAAAGTTTCTAGTTCTCATGGGGGGAGGGAAGATAGTATGGTATTGCCTGATCTTGACAGATCTTGGATGCTAAGAAGGGCTGGTACTTGGGAGACCACCAAGGAAGACTTTGTAGAGGAAGGCAACGGCCAACCACCTCTGCTTCTCCCCTGCCTCGAAAGCCCCTTGCTGGGTTTGCCGTAAATCGGCTGCGACTTGACGACACGTCACACACGCACACCACCACTGCTGTCCTTCTTCTTTAAGGCCTTCTCCCAGATTAGAGTCCACACACTTAACCATACACAGAGCATCCTTTCGTTCCTGCTATCTGAGCCTTTCCTTTGAAGTAGAATGCTACTCTTAGGGGCCATTTCCTCTGCTTCCGCTCTCACACTCTCTCTTCTCTCCTCCATGCACGAAGAAGGTGCTTGATCTCCATCTTGCACCATGGAGGCTGGACATGCACCCAGCATCCAACACCATCTAGCTAGTTAGAATAGGTCATCTATATCCACCTCTTACCTGCACTCTCAACCATGTATTTCCTTTAATAAATGTTACTTAGTTTTTTAGAACTGACTGCTGACTTTGTTGCCACACCAAGCCCCAAGCTCTGCTGCGTTTAAGACTTTGTGCACTCTGCTATTTTCCCCTGGTTCCCTGGCAGTACCTAGTCCAGAGAATCCAACACGCAGAAGGTCCCAGGTTCAATCCCCACCATCTCCAGTTAAGCATAATGTAGTAGGTGATGTGAAAGACCTCCGCCTGAGACCCTGGGGAGCTGCTGCCGGTCAGAGTAGACAATGAAGAAAGAGATTGGATTTATACCCCGACGTTCACGACCCGAAGGAGTCTCAGAGCGGCTTACAATCCCCTTTCCTTTCACCTCCCCACAACAGGCACCCTGGGAGGTAGGTGGGGCTGAGAGAGCTCTTTTGAGAACTGCCCGAGAGAACAGCTCCGAAAGAACTTGTAACTGACCCAAGGTCGCACCAGCAGTTGCATGTGGAGGAGTGGGGACTCAACCCTGGTTCTCCCAGATTAGAGTCTGTGCTCCAAACCACTACACCAAAGTGGCTGACTTTGATGTTCCTATGGTCTGATCTAAGGCAGCGACACTGGGGAGGGGCTGTGGCTCAGTGGCAGAGCATCTACTTGGCATGCAGAAGGTCCCAGGTTCAGTCCTCGCCATCTGTGAAAGACCCCCCCCCCAAGACCCTGGAGAGCCGCTGCCAGTCCCAGTAGACAATACTGACCTCAATGGACCAAGGGTATGATTCAGTATACTCAGGGGTCATTTTGCAGAAAAAGAGGTGCAGGAGCTCATTAGCATAACTCATTAGCATAACTTATTTGCATATGCCACACCCCCTGACATCACCGGAAATGTGTCAGAAGGCAACACCCACCGCTCAGGCTCCACTGGACTGTTTTGGATTGCTAGCTATCGGTGGGGGGGGGGATCTGTCCTCACAGAGGAGGGAGAGCTTGTACCTGAATAAAGCTTGGTCTTAAAGGTGCCACTGGACTGTTTTGGACCAGGGGGCCGGGGGGCAGGCTCTGCAGCTTACCTGGCTGCTTCTTGCTCCTTGTGGCTTGACTGAGGGCTGCTGGGAGCAGGGGGTGGGGCTTGTTGCATGTGCCCGCCACCTGGGCTCCTTACCGCCGGAGCTCTGCTTCTGTGCGCTCCCGCAGGAAATGACCCCTGAGTATACTGCAGCTTTCTGTGGTCTCCTGATGCAGGAGGCTTTGCGCTGGAGGAGAGTGCTACTGCTCATGCTAGGGATCCACAGGGATCCGGTTCATTGCACCAGAGGAGAGTGCTGCTGCTAGTGCTGGGAGCCACAGGGTTCTAACCAACGATCCCTCTAAGCTGTGGAGGCATAAATTAGTTTGCCCTGGAGCCATCCTTCCTGAGCTAAGACAAAAATGTGTGAGCCGGAGGCTAAAAAACTGTGAGCTGGCTCACACTAACTCAGCTTAAAGGGAACACTGGTCCTAACCAGGGGTCATTTCCTGTAGGAGCGCACAGGAGTGGAGCTCCAGCAGTAAAGAGCCCAGGGGGCAGGCACATGCAACAAGCCCCACCCCCTGCTCCCAGCAGCCCTCAGTCAGAGCAAGAAGCAGCCAGGTAAGCTGCAGAGCCCCCGGCCCCCCGGTGCAAAACAGTCCAGTGGCACCTTTAAGACCAAGTTTTATTCAGGGACGAGCTCTCCCTCCTCTGTGAGGGACAGATCTGCACGTCCCCCCCCCCCATAGCTAGCAATCCAAAAGAGTCCAGTGGAGCCTGAGCGGTGGGTGTTGCCTTCTGACACACTTCCGGTGATGTCAGGGGGTGTGGCATATGCAAATAAGTTATGCTAATGAGTTATGCTAATGAGCTCCCGCACCTCTTTTTCTACGAAATGACCCCTGGTCCTAACCCATGAAAATTTGCTGCCCCCATCCCTCCTGGAACGCCCTCCGACTCAAGCTAGCCGTTGCCTTACAGCATTTCCTCCGCTATTCCAAGCCCTCGGTGGCTTTTGTTTGCGCGCCTTCATCTCTGCCTTTGATTCTTTCTTAGAACACGGTGATCCAAACCAGACCAATTACTCCAGCGGAGGCCTCCGTCCTCTGCCAAACAGAGCAGCCGTCATGGGTTGCGGGGATTATTCACACTTGGCTGGCCTCTGAGCATTAACTAATGTCAATTAACTTTTAGTTGTTTGGAGCAAAGAACCGCATTTGTGGTTCGGGATAGAATTGGAGAAAATGTTACGGTTTAGAAATTGAAAATTCTATTACCCGTATTATAATATCCACTTTCTGGAGCAAGGCAAGCAACAAAAAAAGGCATATCCGTGCCCAGAGGAGCTTACAATTTAAATGCAGACTGTATTAAGAAGAGAAGAAGAAGAGATTGGATTGATACCCTGCCCTTCACTACCTGAAGGTGTCTCAGAGCGGCTTACAATCTCCTTTCCCATCCCCTCCCCACAACAGACACCCTGTGAGGGAGGTGGGGCTGAGAGAGCTCTTGACAGAAACTGCTCTTTTTCAAGAACAGCTCTTATCAGAACTGTCGCTTGCCCAAGGTCATCCAGCAGGTACAAGTGGAGGAGTGGGGAATCAAACCCGGTTCTCCCAGATTAGAGTCCGCGCATTTAACCACTACACCAAACTGGGATAGAAGAGGAAAGAGAGGCAAAGGCAACATGCTGAAAGAGCCTTCAGGCAGGGGATGTGACTCAGTGGTAGAGCCTCTGTTTTGCATGCAGAAGGTCCCAGGTTCAATCCCCACCAACTCTAATTAAGGATCAACTTCAGAATCAGTGCGTCCAGTTTTAGGGGAAGGACCCCCCCCCCCAGAGCCCAGGTGAGATTACGGGAGCCTTGGGGATTAGACAGATTGATCGAGGTGAGGTCTATCAATGGCTACTGGCCATGTGAACTAAACGGAACCTCCATGTTCAGAGGCAGTAAACCTCTGACTTCCAGCCTCAGGAGGCGACTCCAGGGGAAGGCCTTGGCCTCTATACCCTGTCTTTATCCCTTGGAAGGAACTGGTTGGTCACTGTGTGAGACAGGATGCTGGACTAGATGGTACCCTGGTAGTGGTCTGATCCAGCAGGGCTCTTCTGATGTTCTTATGAAGATCTTAGCCTGTGTTCCCTGTTGCTGGCCCTCCAGAGGAACTGGTTGGCCATTCTATGAGACAGGATGCTGGACTAGAGGAGAACATAAGTCCCTTTAGGCCCCCACTGGGAAAATCGGTATGGTGTAACTCAGGTAAATTCAGAGAACATCTAGGATATTAATTTGATTTTCCCAGGTTCATTACAAATCAAACCAGTGTTAGCGTGCATGTTCTGCTAACACCAGTTTGGTGTAGTGGTTAAGTGCGCGGATTCTAATCTGGGAGAACTGGGTTTGATTCCCCACTCCTCCGCTTGCAGCTGCTGGATGACCTTGGGCAAGCCATCGTTCTGCCAGAGCTGTTCTCTCAAGAGCAGTCCTTGAAAGAGCTCTCTCAGCCCTGCCTACCTCCCAGGGTGTCTGTTGTGGGGAGGGGAAGGGAAAGGAGTTTGTAAGCCGCTCTGAGACTTCAAGTGAAGGGCAGGGTATGAATCCAATCTCTTCCTCCTCCTCCTCAACCATAAGGAGAGCTGCAAATCAATGCAGTTACTGTTCTTTACTTAATTTCTACCCTGCCATTCTCCCCAATGGGGACTCAGAGTGGCTTGCACGGTTCTCCTCTCCTCCATTTTATCTTAGACACAAAACATATTTGCTTTAATTTTCACAAAACTGGCTGTGACTGGATTTCAATTTGCATTATCCCAGCAAGTTTAAAGTTTAGCACAGAACAACTAAACAATCTTGTAAATTCATGCACCCTGATCCTGCTAAGGGCCACTATGTGCAAGCAAACGAGTGTCTCTGTGCATATTTCAATTTGGATGAAGAATCACATGCACAAATCGATCCATCTCCTAGATCTGGCTATCAGTGATCGATGCTGGAGAAGTGTGTTCATCACCTAGTGAATGAAAAATTGAACTGAAAAAGCCTAATTCATTTCATTTGTGTCTGGGCAATGCAATGAGCGAGGGTACCTAACTATTTATTCATTTAGCTTATTTGTAGCCTGCCTTTCTCACTGATGCTCAAGGAGGGTTACAGAGTACAGAAAGGGGAAAAAATGTAATCATATAGTATAGGACATCACATGAACAATGCAATAGGTCTAGGAATACAAAATGGAATGACAATACAAGTGATAATGTGAACATACAGTATAGGATATACAATGAACAATGCAATAGAACTAGGAATACAAACCTGAATGCCAATACTAGTATGCTAAGACAAGGAATACAAAATTAAATGACAATGTAAACATCAAGCTGCCTGGGTTGGCGTAGTCCAACAATGCAGAAGCTCCATGTATTCATTGGTGTCCTTTCCACTCTTCCTCCTTCTGCCCAGAGCACTTACTCTGCTGGCAGCTGCTGCTACTCTCCCTCAGGGGTCATTTCCTGCAGGAGCGCACAGGAGCGGAGCTCCGGCAGTAAAGAGCCCAGGGGGCGGGCACATGCAACAAGCCCCACCCCCTGCTCCCAGCAGCCCTCAGTCAGAGCAAGAAGCAGCCAGGTAAGTTGCAGAGCCTCCCCCAAAAAACCAGTCCAGTGGCACCTTTAAGATCAAGTTTTATTCAGGCACAAGCTCTCCCTCCTCTGCGCGGACAGATCTGCGTGCCCCCTCCCCCTCCTCAACCATCCAAAACAGTCCAGTGGAGCCTGAGCGGTGGGTGTTGCCTTCTGACACACTTCCGGTGATGTCAGGGGGTGTGGCACATGCAAATAAGTTATGCTAATGAGTTATGCTAATGAGCTCCTGCACCTCTTTTTCTACGAAATGACCCCTGAACAGGAGTCACTGAGGGTGTGGGGCAGGAAGGTAGTTGTGAATTTCCTGCCTTGTGCAGGGGGTTGGACTAGATGACCCTGGAGGTCCCTTCCAACTCTGAGATTCTGTGATTCTAAGTCTTCGCCGAGAAAGGGACGGACGAGACCTACGAAGGCTGCTCTCCGCTCTGGCAAAGACCCTTCAGGGACTCCCGCAGCTGCAGACAAGATGAGGAGTAAATAAAATATCATTTCGTTGACTCAATGGAGGGATCGGCTCACCATCTGACTCATCAGCCCAGCTGGGAATGGGGAAAGGAATTTCTCCCCAGGACGATCGAAGGAGGGTGGAAAGCCGTGTGTGTGTGTGTGTGTGAGGAGTATTTGCCTCTGTGTGATGCATAGCTTGGCTCACTTGCACCAGCGAATTGGAACTCCTGCTCGAAAGGAAAAGGTGGCCATACTATGGTACAGGGGCTAGGTCGCACCTGCAGGGGCTTTTAGGGGTTTGGTGTAGTGGTTAAGTGTGTGGACTCTAATCTGGGAGAACCAGGTTTGAGTCCCTACTCTTCCACTTGCAGCTGCTGGATGACCTTGGGCAAGCCACAGTTCTGTCAGAGCTGTTCTCTCCAGGGCAGACCTCAAAAGAGCTCTCTCAGCCCCACCTACCTCACAGGGTGTCTGTTGTGGGGAGGGGAAGGGAAAAGGAGCTTGTAAACCGCTCTGAGACTCCAAGTGAAGGGCGGGATATAAATCCAATCTCTTCTTTTTCTCTTCTTTTTCTTTGTCGGGAGCTCTGATCAGCTTCCAGAGCAGATCGGCTAGCCAGCCAATGCTGGCCGAGTGCTTTTACGAGTGGGCCACATCTGAGCCTCCTCCCACTGCTGGGCCAGCTCCTCCTGTTCGGAGCTCGGCTTCAGCGGCACTACACCTTTCTCCGGGAACATCAGATTGTAACGTCGAGCGTACTTGCCCTGTTTCAATAAAGGAAGTCGCAGTCAATGGGGGAAATCATCTGTTATCCAGCCAGACACTTAGAGACCTCAGGACTCAGAGTTCCATGTTCCAGCTCTCAAACAATCCGCTGTTTTGTTTTCCTTGGATCCAATCCAAAAACCAAGGAGAGAGTTTTGCCAGGACTCATCATTGTGGAAGGAGACCTGTAATGCCTTGGAAGAGAGCGACCTCTAGTGACAAAGAGGAGCCCTGCAGCTTTCTGAACATTTTATCTCAAAAGGCTGGAACATCCGAAAGGTGGCCAGTTTGGCGTAGTGGTTAGGGGCGTGGACTCTAATCTGGGAGAACTGGGTTCGATTCCCCATGCTGCCACCAGCAGCTGCTGGTGTGACCTTGGGTCAGTCACAAGTTCTCTCAGAGCTGTTCCCTCAGGAGCAATCCTCAAAAGAGCTCTCTGGGACTGGACCCGGTGGCCAAGTGGGGATTCGAACCAAGGTCTTTGAGATCCTAGTGTGACCCTCTACGCGCTACACCACACTAGGGGAAGCAGCCCATGATTGGAGACATCTTAGTAGCCACAAAAGAGCCAGTTTGGTGTAGTGGTTAAGTGTGCGGACTCTAATCTGGGAGAACCGGGTTTGATTCCCCATTCCTCCACTTGCACCTGCTGATGTGACCTTGGGTCAGTCACAAGCTCTGGCACAGCTGTCCTTGAAAAAGAGCAGTTTCTGTCAGAGTTCTCTCAGCCCCACCCACCTCACAGGGTGTCTGTTGTGGGGAGGGGAAGGGAAAGGAGTTTGTAAGCCGCTCTGAGACTCCAAGTGAAGGGCGGGGTATAAATCCAATCTCTTCTTCTTCTTCCATGTCAGCACAAGCATCTAGTGTAGCTCTTCATAGGCATTAAAGCTTCAGAATACAGTTCCAAAAGCACATAGAATCATAGAATCACCCCCAGCACAATGCAGGAAATTCACAACTACATCCCCCCACCAGGGCTTTTTTGTAGAAAAAGCCCAGCAGGAACTCATTAGCATAATAGGTCATACCCAACAGCAGAAACTCATTAGGATATTAGGCCACACCCCTGACAGCACAGCTCATTAGCATATTAGGCCACACCCCACATGTTACTAGAAGTGTGGTCATCCAGCCACACCCACCTTTTGCTTCTTATTCTGTTTACCTTGTTTGTTGTCAAAACCCTGGGCCTTTTTTTGTAGCAGGAACTTCTTTGCATGTTAGGCAACTCCTAATGAGTTTCTGCTGTTGGGTGTGGCCTATTATGCTAATGAGTCCCTGCTGGGCGTGGCCAACTCAGGAGCCAGCCGGAACTCCGTTCCTGTGCGTTCCTGCCCAAAAATAGCCCTGCCCCCCACACCCCCAGTGACCTTTGCTCCATGCCCAGAACATGACCGAATGCTCTCCTAGCTTCAAAAACTCATAGCTTAAGGATCAAGATGGTTCATCATGCTAGTCTACCTATAGTAAAGGTAAGGGTTTCCCTTGCTTGAAAGCCAGTCGAATCTGACTCTAGGGATGCGGTGCTCATCTCCATTTCCAAGCCGAGGAGCCAGTGCTGTCTGAAGAAGTTTCCGTGGTCATGTGGCCGGCACGACTAGACGCCGAGGCGCGCGGAATGCTGTTACCTTCCCACTGAAGCGATCCCTATTTATCTACTTGCAATTTCTTGCTTTCGAACTGCTAAGTTGGCAGGTGCCGGGAGCAGAGACAGGAGCTCACTCCGTCGTGCGGCACTCGGGTCTCGCACTGCCGAACTACCGATCTTCTGGTCTGCAGTTCAGCTTTGAGAGTCCAGTAGCGCTTCAAAGACTAACAAAATTGGTAGCAGGGGATGAGCTCTTGTGAACTTGAAGACGTGAGCAGCGACTCACCGAAGCGTGTGCAGAGTCTGTTTGTCGCTTGAGTCAAAGCTAGCACAGCAGAAGACACGAGCTGAACGTGCCCCCTGACATGCCAGCTTTCCATATGCGAGGCACACCCAAATATGGTCTTGACAGCTGTACCCAGGGGTCATTTCGTAGAAAAAGAGGTGCAAGAGCTCATTAGCATAATTCATTAGTGTAACTTATTTGCATATGCCACACCCCCTGACATCACCGGAAGTGTGTCAGAAGGCAACACCCACCACTCAGGCTCCACTGGACTGTTTTGGATGGCTAGCTATTGGGGGGGGGGGTAGAACATGCAGATCTGTCCTCGCAGAGGAGGGACGGCTTGTACCTGAATAAACCTTGGTCTTAAAGGTGCCACTGGACTGTTTGGGATGCAAGTTACCTGGCTGCTTCTTGCTCTGACTGAGGGCTGCTGGGAGCAGGGGGTGGGGCTTGTTGCATGTGCCCACCCCCTGGGCTCTTTACTGCCGGAGCTCTGCTCCTGTGCGCTCCCGCAGGAATTGACCCCTGGCTGTACCACACAGTGGTGGCGGAAAGTGCCGTCAAATGGCAGCCAACTTATGGTGACCCCATAGGGTTTTCAAGGCAAGGGACGTTCAGAGGTGCCTGCCTCTGCGTACCAGCCCTGGACTTCCTTGGTGGTCTCCCATCCAAAGACCCGGGCCAACCTTGCTTTCCCAGGGGAGGGTGGCAAGCAGTGGGGTACCGCACGGATCAGTACTCAGTCTGATGCCTTTTAACTCGTTCATTCATGATTTGGAGTTGGGAGTAAGCAGCGGAGAGGCTAAATTTGCGGGTGACATGAAGTTGTTCAGGGTGGAGAAAAGCAGGGAGGATTGTGAGGCACTCCAAAGGGATCTGTCAAGGATGGGCGAGTGGGCATCGACGTGGCAAATGAGGTTCAATGTGGCCAAGTGCAAAGTGATACACACTGGGGCCAAAAATCCTAACTTTAAATACATGTTGATGGGGTCCATCCGAACTGGCAGAGACTGACCAAGAGAGAGATCTTGGAGTCGTAGTAGATAACTCACTGAAAGTGTCGAGACAGTGTGCGACTGCAATAAAAAAAGCCAACGCTATGCTGGGGATTATTAGGAAGGGAACTGAAAACAAATTGGCCAGTATCATAATGCCCCTGTATAAATCACTGGTGTGACCTCATTTGGAGTACTGTGTACAGTTCTGGTCAGCACACCTCAAAAAGGATATTATAGCATTGGGAAAAGTGCAGAAAAGGGCAACTCGAATGATCAAAGGGTTGGGACACTCTCCCTATGAGGAAAGGTTAAAGCGTTTGGGGTTCTTTAGCTTGGAGAAACGACGGCTGAGGGGTGACACGATCGAGGTTTACAAGATTATGCATGGGAAAGAGCAGGTAGAGAAAGAGGTACTTTTCTCCCTTTCTCACAATACAAGAACTCCTTGTGGGCACCCGATGAAATTGCTGAGCAGTCGGGTTAGAACATATAAAAGGAAGTCCTTCTTCACCCAAAGAGTGATTAACACTGGGAGTTCACCGCCACAGGAGGTGGTGGCAGCTATAAGCATTGACAGCTTCAAGAGGGAATTGGATAAGCATATGAAGCAGAGGTCTATCAGTGGCTATTACCCACAAGGTATAGATAGGGACTCTCAGGCTGGGGCAGGTGACGCTCTGGATTCTTGGTGCTTGGGGGGGGGGCAACAGTGGGAGGGCTTCTAGTGTCCTGGCCCCACTGCTGATGGCACCTGGTATTTCTGGCCACTGTGTGACAGAGTGTTGGACTGGATGGGCCATTGGCCTGATCCAACATTGGCTTCTCTTACGTTCTTATGACAAGATCAGGTTAGCATGGACCACCCGGAAGTGGTTTCCCATGGCCTGCCTCTGCGTAGCGACCCTGGACTTCCTCGGTGGTCTCCCATCTGAACCACAAGAGTTCCACACAGCACTGCCATCAGCTCTTCATCCCAGGGCCGCCTCATTCCCCCCAATGATACCCGCTCCGCTAGATAATAGTGGTGCGGTGACGGTCTAATGGTGGTGGCGGCTCCTACTCAAAAGCCTGGTGGAAGAGCTCCGTCTTGCAGGCCCTGCGGAATTGCGCAAGGTCCCGCAGGGCCCGAGTCTCTTCCAGGAGCTCATTCTTTTTTTTAAGCGCCCTTCACCCCGCAGCACTCGCACTTTATTGTATTGTCTAAGATTGTTTTATTCTGTTTTTAACTGTTTTAACGTTGGCATACGTGCCTCTTCTGCTAGCCGCCCTGAGCCCGCTCTGGGGAGGGCGGGGTATAAATTTAATAATAAATAAAATATAAAATGAATAAAACCCTGCAAAAGAACTAATCCTGCCTGGCAACGGGCGAAGGAAAACTTGGGAGATCTCTCAAGAGAATTTAATTCCCTGAAGACGGGATGATTCACTTTGGGGAAGAATCTCTTTGCTGTTGCTATTGTTGCGCTTAGCTCTTTCTTCCTTCTTCGGAGACCTGTGCCACATCATAGAATCACAGAGTTGGGAAGGGACCTCCAGGATCATCTAGTCCAACCCCATGCACAATGCAGGAAATTCACAACTACTCCCCCACACCCCCGGTGACCAATGCTCCCTCTAAGATGTGGAGTCTTGTGAGCAAAAATCCTACTTTGTGAGCTACTAGCATTAAAGTTGTGAGCAGGTGGATTTGGCTACTGCATAAATCAGTTTGCTCTGGAGCCCTCCTTCCTGAGCTAAGACAAAAATGTGTGAGCCGGAGGCTAAAAAACGGTGAGCTAGCTCACACTAACTCAGCTTAGAGGGAACACTGCTGGTCACCCCCTGCTCTATGCCCAGAAGAGGGCAAACACCCCCAGCCTTCCAGGGTCCTTGGCCAAACTGGCCTGGAGAAAAATTGCTTCCTGACCCCAAAGTGGCGATCTGCATGTCCCTGGGTGCTTAAGAAAGGGCCACGAGAAGAAGATGATGATGATGAGGAGACTGGATTTTTACCCCACCCTCTGCTACGCAAAGGCGTCTCAGAGCGACTTACAGTCTCCTTTCCCTTCCCCTCCCCACAACACTCCTCCCTGTGAGGTAGGTGGGGGGCTGAGAGAGCTCTCGAGGACTGCCCTTGAGAGAACAGCTCTGAGAGAACCTGTGACTGACCCAAGGTCACACCAGCAGCTGCATGTGGAGGAGTGGGGAATCAAACCCGGTTCTCCCAGATTAGAGTCTGCGCTCCTAACCACCACACCAAACATCACACAACACTCTTTGCTGAGATGGCTAGGATCTAGAACGGGGGTCCCCCAATGTGGCGTCCTTGGGCAGCAGGGTGCCCACCAACACCTTTCCTGGTGTTCGCCAAGTGTTTTTAGAAAGTGGGCAGGGCTGGTCGGGGCTTTTGCCCAGCAAGGCTTCTGATTGGTCACTGGAGATTTGATTGGCTGTGCAGATTTCTAAAAACCTTCCTTTGGCAGCAGCTACCCCAACAGCACAAGGCTCTTCACTATATGACTGAAGGTAAGCTGCGGCAGCCATTTTGTGGCTGGCTCCGCCTCCTTTGGCAGCCATTTTGTGGCTGCCCCCACCGTGCCGTGTCAGGATTCCAAAGGTGACCCGAGGCGTTAAAAAACTGGGGTCCCCAGACCTAGACCACCACACCTTTTATGGCTGTTTTGAAGACAGGACAACTAGATTGATTCCTATTTGCTCGTACATGTTCTCTTTGGAACAAATTAAAAAGGGGAGATTGATTTGAATCCACAAGAAACCAGTTTTAATGAAACCATATGGCAGCACCAGAGTTTGGGGTGAACCTCTTGTGGGAGGCTCCACGTGCCGGAGGAAGGCACCTCTGTTAATAGACCAAATCTGCAGAATCCCATTAATTGTTTCCAGTAACAGGAAGGGTGCAGTTCTTTGGTAAACCCGCGCAACCAGAAATCATACGTGTCATTGGAAGAAAAGCCCAGGGCTGCAGAATCAAAGGCTCCCTACCAAATGTCCCTTTCAAGACTTCCCTACTAGAAACAGCACCCTGACTGGAACACCACCAGACCTGGAAAATTCCTGTCCAAACGCTATAATTCCACTTATTCGTTCGTACGAGACCTCAGCATCTAGCACAGGCAATATTCAAGCACACCTGAAATGGAAACATATTTATTGACACGCCGATAAAATTTGCATTTATTTAAAAAAAACAAAACTCAACTCATTTGCTTTCGCTGTTTCTCCGTGCCTTGGAAAGCAGTTTCCCCACATCTTCATTTCTACAGATATGTACATCTTCAGTTTACCGTATTGAAGCAAAACCTATGGAGGAGAGCGATTTTTCTGCACGCGGGTGACCTGGCGATCCTATTGAAAGCTACGAAATGACCGCGCGAGGCTGAAAGAAATGGAGACGACGTGAACTGCAAAAAAATACACAGTTGATGGGTGGGGGAAGGAAGGAAGGGTTTACAGACTTCACAACAAAAAATTTTTTCCCCGACAGGTACGATTAGTTTACCAAGAACAGCCACTGACTAGATTGAAGAGCGTATAAATGCTGGTGTGTAGGAATACTGAGAAATCCCCCCTTCTGACACATCGGTACGGTCTAACTTATTTCACAAGTTGTGCGGGGCACAGACACAAGCGCACAAATGCTACCTTTTGTGTGTGTTTCGATGAGAGGACAACCAGATGGATTACAATTCGCTCGTACACGTTCTCATTGGAACAAATCAAAAAGGGGAGATCACGTTGAATCACGAGAAACCGGTTTTTAATGAAAGCGGGAACAAACGGATGTAGGAAACACCTTCACCAAACGTCCCAGATAATGTAGTGGGGAAAGAGAAGCTAAATACTCCCTCGACTAAGACAATTTCCGTGGATATCTAAAATTCAACCAGTTATCTGGGACAAACCAAACTGAATTCGGGGATGACAAGTCGGTAGCTTCACTTACAAATCATTCTGCGGAATTCTTCTTCTTCTTCTTCTTTTTTTTTTAAACTGCTCATACCACTGGAGAAGCAAATACCAGGTTAGACTTCAGAAAATTATTGCCAAATAAAGCAGAAAATACTAGGCCAGATGAACCATCAAGCCCACCTCGGTATTGAGGAGCTTCGTACAGTGTTAGAAGGTTCTAGCAGTTTCAAGCATTGTTCCTAGGAGAGGCCAAATGGTACGTTACGAGTTTGAAAAGACAGCGGTGTCTTGCAGCTTTTGACTTGACAAGAGAAAACTAATTTGGAACTCGCAGGAACAAAAATGGGGATTTAAGGGTGACAGACGATTATTCTGGGCTGACCCAGCCAAGGCTCAGAAGACGAAGAGGAGGGGGAGCGCGGGAAGTATTATACCGAGCCCTTTCCTTCATCCATACCCTGGGCTGTTATGTGTCGCTCCAAGTGAACCACAAAATAAACACGAGATCGCCATGCTTCCGGTACCCCATGGTACAGGGTGGCTCTGCCTGGTGAGGCCACATCATACGCCCCAGTATCCTTACAGACGGATTTACGTACATGGATACGAGAGACTTTGACATGTTCTAACAGAAGACTATCTTCATTGGCCAGCAGAAGGAACGACACCATTGAAATGGAAACTTAAAAACCCCAGTGGAGCATTTCCAATGGAGACATCGCTTCTTATGCATAGAAACCAGTATTTTGGGACCTTTGATGTTTTCCCTCTGTGTTTCCAAGGTGAGGAAAACCCTTGAACTTCAGAAAGATATCTCCTCCTCTTTCTCTCACTATTACAGATTCCTAGGCTAAAAAAAATTATTTACCAGCATCCAAGGAAGGATTCGAATGGATGTTCCACAGAACAATCCAACATTTCTGTTTGCTCATCAAACTTTTAAGCATCTCTGTAAATGTTTAAAGCGGGGGAGGAATCAAATGAAGCTGAATTCACTAGTAATTATAGCTCATTTCTCCACAAAAAGAGGTTTCCCGTGCTCTGTACCATGGCAGAGGCCTCAGATGGGGCACGAGCCCAAATTGTGTATCTAACTGTTTAAACTTGGTCTTTTTGGTTCCAATTTCTGGGCACCCACTGAGAATATGGAATCTGCCTTTCCAGAAATAACCTGGCTTTCGCTCTGATTAGATAATATATATCCACAACTGTCCGTGCTACATGGCTGCCATGGTGCTCACGCAACAGACCCGCAAAAACGGCTGCTACCTTTTGAAGAACTGGCCCTGTGGGTTTTCCCCCGCTATGCTTCCCTGCCTAGGCTTTCAGACAATGGGGTTACCAAACAGAGGAATCAAACAAATTTTCGGATGACCGAACCAAAGCCAAAGACTCGGTCGCCGCTTGCACTTGAACCTCACATAGCCTTTCCCGGACATGCATCAAATGGGAATTCTCCTAAAGAGGGTTGAAAAAAACCGAAACCAAATAACTTTGACACCTTAAGGGATTGTTACTTATCGTATTTTCTCTAAGCTGATGTCCTTTATGATTTTAATTAGGCATTCGGCACACGCCAAATCCTCCCGACTCTGGTACAAGTTACTAATATTGTGCTTTTCTTTGGGCACGGGGAAGAAATCCGGCTTCCCGGGTCAAATGCTGCTGTATTGCCACACGCTTGTTTGAGGGTGCCACTTAGTAACAGTTCTGACAACTGCCATTGGCTAAAAAAACACAGTTGAGAGAACCACAGATGTCTCAGCAAAGAAACTGGGGTGTTGTGGGTTTGGGTTTTTATTTGGACCCCCCGCCACCGAACAAAATCCTCATGTCAGGGCACTTTGCGGCTAGCCTGCCCCCGCCCCCACCCAAGGAAGCTCAGCTGCAGGACGAAGACTGGAGCACACAAACCAAGGGAAGGGGATCTGAAAAAAACGCTATCACGGTTTTAAAAGTACACGGCAGCCACATTCCCCGGCCGGCTTACCACCATGCAAGCAAGGGGCGTACGTCTGTCAAGCCCTACTGAGTGTTTCGTTGTCCTGCCTACCCTCTCGTTTCATGCCAACTTTATTTCTCTCTGTAATAAAGCAGGTAATATTTCAGCGGGTCGGGCAAAGGCAGGGTAAGCACCCTCTCTCTCAGCAAGTTTACGGGAGGGTCGGGCTTCAGTTCGGGGACAACCTTCTCTGCCTCCTCCCGGCTCTCCTCCTCCAGCTCCTCGCAGTTGTTGTCGTCGGAAGGATTGGAGATCCGGCTGGCAAAGACCTCTTTGTCCAAGAAGACGATGGTTTCCATGCGGCGCCGGCGGACACGCCTCCGCTTGAACCGCGGCGGGTTCCGGAGGCCATTTCCGTTCCGGCCGGCCGTCTCCTGGTGGATCAGCTTCTTAATGGTGCTGCGGATGGCAATCCGTGCCAGGTCTTGGAGGCTGCGGACCATCACCGGTGCTGAAAAAGGCAGACGAAGAAGATGGAAGGGTGGGGTGGGGGATCGTGGCAGACACAAGTATTGTTATGGTTGTCTTGATTCGAAACGACAGCCTGCGGGTCTTTAGATCGGGGGGCACCCTGGCACCGGCCAACACCCAGGCACCGGGCAACACCTTTCCTGGCGCCCACCAAGTGTTTTTAGAAAGTGGGAGGGGATAGGTGGGGCTTTTACCCAGCATGGCTTTTGATTGGCCACTGGTGATCTGATTGGCTGTGCAGATTTTTTAAAAAATGCTGCTTTGGTGGCAGCTGCCAAAAATAATACCCTGTATGGTTCCACCGTGTATTTTATTTATTTATTCTTATTTTATTTACATCCTATCTTTTTCTCCAATGGGGACCCAAAGCAGCTTATGTCATTCTCTTCTCCTCTGTTTTATCCTCACAACAACCCTGTGAGGTAGGCTAAACAGAGTGTGTGACTGGTCCTCCATCCTGTCTAACACTGCGTGGCCTGGGACTGACACACCTGAGGGACTGCCTCTCCTCATATGTGCCCCAGAGAGCCTTGTGCTCTGCTGGTCAAGATCTGCTGGTTGTCCCCGGCCCAAGGGATGTCTGCTTAGCCTTGGCCAGGGCTTTATTTGTCCTGGCCCCGGCCTGGTGGAACATGCTTCTGTCACACACTGACCCACCAATTCCTCTGGAGGGCCAACAGCAGGGCACAGAGGCCGAGGCCTTCACAGGAACATCAGAAGAGCCCTGCTGGATCAGACCAGTGAGGGTCCATCTAGTCCAGCATCCTGTCTCGCACAGCGGCCAATCACTTCCTCTGGAGGGCCAACAACAGGGCATAAAGACTAAGGTCTTCTCCTAATGTTGCCTCCTCATATTCAGAGGCTGACTGCCTCTGAACATGGAGATTCTTTTTAGTCACCATGGCTAGTAGCCACTGATAGGTTTCTTTTATTTTGCTATTTTTATGATTTATTGCTGTAAGCCACCTTGTGATTTTTTTTAAAAAAGTGAAAGCAAGAAATGGAAATCTGATTAAATCAAAAGAACAATATCCACTGTGCAATTAAAGTGTGCTAACTGATTTGAAAGTAGAGACTGTAGGCTGCTGGATGGGAACAATGGGTCTGTGAACTACACGTACGGCAAGTCCCAAAACTGCAGGTACTGTTGAATAATACACAGCATCTTTTACATTCTAAATGTACATTGATTGATTGATAGATTGATTAAATTTCTACCCCGCCCTCCCAGCTGAGGCTGGCTCAGGGCGGCTTACAAACAGCATAAAATCATCACACCAACTAAAAGAATGTAAAAGATGCTGTGTATTATTCAACAATACTGTAGCTGGAAACGAGGCAACACGGCCACTGGAAGCTGGCGGGGCCGTTAAGTGACTACACAAGTGGCGAGACTAGAGATGTGAAGGCCCGGAAAAAAACGGAAAAATTTGGGAAAAAATGTTTTTTCCCTTTCCCCCCCCCCCAAGCCTTTTTTGTCCCCCCCCCCATTGGAAAAACTGAAAAAAGAAGAAAAAATTGATTATGTAACGTTTTATTTTAACATGATGAATAAAATATTTTAAAACAAGGTGTTCAAATATTTTCCAAACCATTTCTGAAATATATATATATGGTATCAGATTGATCTAATTTCTGTGCACTGAGGACAAGCAAGTCCTAGGTTACAAACTGAACTCTCCAATGCAAGAACAAGATGCATTTCTTCCTTTAGGAGGTGCTGTTATCACGAGAAAAGAAAAAGGTTTCAGTTTTGTTTTTGCATGTGGGTGGGTATTCTGTTTGTAATAATTGTTTGGATACACTATATTTTTAATATGCTAGTTGTGATAATTTCATGCCAAGTAAAAATGTCCATAGTCATATTTTATATTCCTAAAGTATAGGAAAAGAAAAAAGAAGTGCTAATGTAGCATTTTTTCAATTTTCCCGAAAATTTCCGTTTCCCCCCGAAAAAAACCGGGGGGACGGTTTTTTTTCCGTGCTTCAAAATTTCTGGAAATTTTACATCTCTAGGCGAGATGAGTTTTTCGAAGAGGAATTCTAAACACTTCTATCTGGACTTTTCACTGTCTGAGGAATTTGACTATTTCTGAAGGTGGATTCATAGGACTGTTTGTGTATTTGGACCATGTATTTTTGAGTTTCTGACTGTCCTATTGTACTTTGGATAAACTACACTATTTATACAGGTTCAGATTATCATACTCATTGACCGTTGAATATATATTTTTCCTTATTTATGTGCTGTTTGATCTTTTGTATAGCTTACTCCCTTCCGCGTTTCTCTGCTGTTTTGAGTCCCAAAACTGTGGCAACGCTCAGTTGGAGAAACATTACCAAAAGGAGCGGCAGACTTACGCAGGTGGACCAGTTTCGATTTCCCCGAATCGGCGTGGTTGGGCTGGATCAGCGGGGCAAAGGAAACGGCCAGGATCTTCTTGGTCTCCCAGGCGGCAGGGCCAGTTCGAGTGATCTTAGTCAGCTGCGTTGGAACATGAAAACTCAAAATGAAGCCACACAAGCGGTAACAGACTACCGGCCCTGAGGGCAGAGAGGCCGAGGCCTTCATACGAAGCCACCTTAGCCTCTTTTAGGGATTAATTTACAGGAGTAGGCTCTGCTATCCTGGATGGATGTGAACAGATTTGCAGAATCAAGGGTAAGACAGACATTATCGATTTTATTGTCCCTATCCTATTCCAAGAAGAAGAGGAGGAGGAGGAGGAGGAGAGGGAGGAGATTGGATTTATACCCCGCCCTTCACTACCCAAAGGAGTCTCAGAGCGGCTCACAATCCCTTTCCCACCTCCTCCCCACAACAGACACCCTATGAGGTAGGTGGGGCTGAGAGAGCTCTCTTGAGAACTGCCCTTGAGAGAACAGCTCTGAGAGAACTTGTGACTGACCCAAGGTCACACCAGCAGCTGCATGTGGAGGAGTGGGCAATCAAATCCGATTCTCCCAGATTAGCGTCCAGGCTCTTAACCACTACACCAAACTATAGAAGAAGAAGAAGAGATTGGATTTATACCCCCACCCTTCACTACCCAAAGGTGTCTCAGAGCAGCTTACAAACTCCTTTCCCTTCCCCTCCCCACAACAGACACCCGGTGAGGTAGGTGGGGCTGAGAGAGCTCTTGACAGAAACTGCTCTTTTTCAAGAACAGCTGTGCCAGAGCTACGGCTTGCCCAAGGTCATCCAGCCAGGTGCAAGTGGAGGAGTGGGGAATCAAACCCGGTTCTCCCAGATTAGAGTCTGCACACTTAACCACTACACCAAACTGGCTCTCTTGTAGTTTTCCAGACAAGGCTGCCAAAGGCATTTCCAACCAGTGTCGTAAAGAAACCTCTTTTTTTCAGCACCCCTCCAAGTCAAAAACGTAAGCAAATAGAAATATCAGCAGGCAAGGTTTGTTCTTGCCCTAAATGGGAGCCACAACCACTCCGGGGAACAGAGGGGGAACCCCACGGCCAAGTTCCGTATGATCACCTGAAGCCCAACGTTAACTGCTCAAGAGTGTTAAATGACCAGCAGGGTGGAACCATAATGTGGGAAAACAGCACAGAAATTATGCCTGATGTAGAAAAAGTTACACAGTGAAGATCGCCAGCGCAATAAGACGGAAACTGCTGAGCGGTGCTTCAGTCTGCAGTTTTGGCAACAGAGTAGCCCACTCGTAGGCTATAACCAAAGACATTTTGCACGCTGTTTCGATCAGTTCGTCTAAAGGCGTGACTTGACCAAGGCCGCAAATGAAGGTCTCTTGAAGTGAGTGATGACAGTCCGGCAAAGGTTGTTCTAAGCCAGTGTATTAATGAAAAATGCTTACAGTTTCACAGTCTGGGGGGCTTCAAGAAGATGAATGGTGAGACATAAGAAAAACAGGTTGCTTACCTGTAACTGGTGATCTTCGAGTGGTCATCTGTGCATTCACACCCATGGGATCTAGTGCGCACGCATTGGATCGATCGGCATTGTAGCAAGCTCTTTAACGGATTTTCGCGCCCAGACCTCAGGCATGCGCAGTAACCCCACCGCGCATGCCCAGAGGGGAGGGCGCAGACATCCTGCCAGTTCCTTCAAACCGCCGCAAATCAACCCCTATTGAAAATGTAGACGCTGACAGCAGCGGGGAAGGAGGGCGGGTGGTGTGAATGCACAGATGACCACTCGAAGATCACCAGTTACAGGTAAGCAACCTGTTTATCTTCGACGTGGTCTCTTTGCTTCACACCCATCGGAGATTAGCGAGCAGTGGCCTACTTGGAGGAGGGTGCTGGCAGGTCCTTACTGCGTACCTGAAGACAAAATGTGACATCCCATGTTGGTACTAGAGTTCTTACGGACGTC
>NW_015163733.1:36496-36627 GCF_001447785.1 Gekko japonicus | reverse complement strand
GAGTCATGTCTTGCTGGGTGGGTTCTGTTCAGCTAGAGCATGAGCGCACGCTTCACATCCAAGGTGTGTAAGAGTTTGTCTTCTGCGGATGTTGGATTTGGGGAAAAATCAGGGAGGAAGACCTCCGCCTG
>NW_015163733.1:19315-32439 GCF_001447785.1 Gekko japonicus | reverse complement strand
TGATATTGATGGAGGGGGGGGGACTCTAATAGGGGCATCACCCAGTGCGGACGCCGCTACCTTCACCTTCTTTGCCGCTTTGAGGGGCTTAGAGGAACCGTTTTTTGCGGACGTCTCCTTACTTGTCTTGGGTCTCTTCTTCACTGGTGTTGAGGCGGAGGATTACGCCTTCAATGCCGGAGGCTTTGGCGTCGGTTGAACGATGTCAAAGGCAGGCCTCAGTACCGGAGCCATCGATGTTGAAGGTCTCGGAATCGATCGTTGTGGAAGGATTTAGAGCCGATTCAAGGGGCGCCACTTTGAGGCGCGCAGCTCTGTTTTTTCGGGTTTGGTTTGAAAATATGGCACAGTGCTGGCAAGAGAGCGGTCTGTGAGACTCTCCCAAACACAAAATACAGAGGGTGTGGTGGTCAGGTGGTGCGAGTTTACTACCGCAACGGTGACACCGGTTAAAAAAAGCCCCACTTTTTCTCCATAGAATAAGAATGTAGTGGAGAAAGAAGGGGGGGAGGTAGAGCCCGAAAGCCAAGCTGAGGTAAATGGAACTTTCCCCCCTCAGGAAAAATAAAGTCTTTTTTTAAAAAGTTTTTGTAGATAACAAAGAGGTAACACAAAAAAGGTAAATAACTGAGGAAAAATCCAAAGAGCCGTGAGGCAAATAGCCAAAAATATGGAACTGATCAGACCGACAGAGAAAAGGTCTTTCCAATGCGGCAGCAAGAAAGGAACGCAATCTTTTTTCCAAAGACAGAGCCCCCTAGGGGAAACAAGTGTCTGTTCTAGGCACAGTCTCAAGTCTTTCCCCACTCAAACAAGGAAAAGGGAAAAGGGCAGCTGCCGCCGACATGGCTTGCCATGGCACAGGTAGGCTACAGAAGGAACCTGCGGCCCCTTCCCCATAGTTCTGGTCTTCAGTGCATTGCAACCCCCCCTCCCCCAAACATCACATTCCATTTCCTCAACACGCTCCGAGCGCGGAAGTTCAGAATGCGGCAGACAGACAGCATGTTGGAACAACTCTGTCTCTAATGAAACATAAATACACAACATATACGCACATGATTCATACGCCATACCGTCAGCCATCTGCGTGTGTTCTTTGCATTCTAATTCTGTTGGCTTCTCACCATAACTTGCTCGTCCTCCGCTTGTGGATCTTGTCTAGCACAAGCAGAGCTGCGCTTAACCATGAGAGTTTCCCTGACTCTTTCCTTCCCCCATCTTCTGTTCTCTCCTGAAATTACTATCTGACTGGGGAGGAAGAAGTCCCCTGCAAGCTTTCTGGCTAGAACCTAAAAAGGTAAGTCAAACAGAACAGAAGGCCGACAATAAAAACTTAATTATATAGTATGAAAAGCTCTTTGCTTAAGGACAATTTTACTGAGGACGCTTTGGCTAAACGACCTTTGGAAGGCACTTTCTGGACCAGAAATGAGTATCAGTGAAATATCATTTGGCATGTGACTGCACCTTTGGAGGCCTCATTGATACTTTTATTCTGTGCCTGGTGGGTTTCACTTTGGAACAATTCTTTTCTGGTCCATCTTGTATCTATGTTGCATAAACTGTATGATTGTACTGTATTATGATGTAAGCCAATATGCTCCTCATTGTGTTTGACCTCTGAAGAAGGCCTACACAGGCCGAAATGCGTCAGGTCAAGTCCATTGGCCCTTGTGTGGTAGATTTTGGCATTTTTACGTGAGGTGTGATTGGGCCCTTACACGCTTTTTAATTCTTTGTTAATAAATACATGTATCTTTTCATACTAAGTTTCTATTGTTGGCCCTCAATTCTGTTTGATTTACCTTTTTAGGTTCTGGATCCCAGGTTTCGGGGTTAAGTCCCTTCCCTCCCCAGCTTTCTGGCTAGGACGTGATCCGAATAGTATACTATTGACAGCAGTCAAAGCCACAATTGCTTGTTCCTGGAAAGAAACCAAACCTCCCACAACCGCCTCTTGGTATGCCCTAGTCTGGGATTATTTTTTACTAGAGAAATGTACGGTCTTCTTCGACGAGAGCCGCAACGAGAGGGATCTGTACAAGCCGTCAGAAAAATTGTCACTTTTTAAAGAGAGAAATGACTTCTCGATATAAAGTTAAAAAGCAGTTAATATTATTTTCATAGTCAAAGATCGGCTCTTAGTCAGCTCAGTCCTTTCCTTGGAATTGCCTCCCGAGGGCAAATATCTACGTAATTAGCACTGCTCAACTAAATAGTATAAGGGCACATTAAAAAGTATTATTGAACTGGTTTTTTTTTTTTAAAAGAATGCTTTTCTTAATGTAGCTCACCGAGTTGACAATGTTTGTATTGCTCTGTTAAACAGTTGAAAATTTTAATAAAAATAATTTAAAAATAAAAAAAATCTCCCCAACGGGAACCTGAAGCAGCTTATATGGTCTCACTCGTCTCTGTCTTATCCTCACGGCAACCCTGTTACATCACGCTGACTTTCGATTCCAAAAGCGGCACACTGAGAATCCCGGGCAAGGGACCTGTCCCCCCCCACGAACCTTTTCCTCCAACGGCATGACCAGGATGCCGCCGACTTTCAGCAAGCTCTTCATGTAATCTTCGTGTTCCTTCTGGACGCCGGCACCGCAGTAAACACGGTCGTACTGGGTGCACTCAGGGGAGAGCTCCAAACAGTTGCCGGAGATGAAGGAGGGCTCGCAGAACTCGAACCTGAGAAGAGAGAAGGATGGCTGCGAGAAAAACTTCTACATGGCATGAGGACTCGACCAGACCAGTTTGGTGTAGTGGGTAAGTGCGCGGACTCTAATCTGGGAGAACCGGGTTTGATTCCCCACTCCTCCGCTTGCACCTGGCTGGATGACCTTGGGCAAGCTGTTGTTCTGGCGCAGCTGTTCTTGAAAAAGAGCAGTTTCTGTCAAGAGCTCTCTCAGCCCCACCTACCTCACAGGGTGTCTGTTGTGGGGAGGGGAAGGGAAAGGAGTTTGTAAGCCGCTCTGAGACACCTTTGGGTAGTGAAGGGCGGGATATAAATCCAATCTCCTCCTCCTCCTCCCTCCTCCTTCCTTTGTGTATAAAATAGATTCAAGAGCCAAGGCACCAAACCCCTTGACTTTGAGGCAGGCGAACGTACATATGTGGGTCCTGCGAAGTCTAATTTGATATTTCAAAAGGCTCAAGCCTGAATATTACAGTCCTGGAAGATGGGCACGCTCCAGAACATGGCTCTCCCAAGAGAAATTTAGCAAACGCAGTGTTCCAAGAGAACTGAGGATTTATTCATGTCTTTAATTAATTTATATCCCACCTTTCTTCCCAATACGGTTCCAAGCAATGCTCCCTCTAAGCTGTGGAGTTGTGAGCAAAAACTCTACTCTGTGAGCCACTGGCATTAAAGTTTGTGAGTGAGCGATTTGGCTCCTGCATAAATGAGTTTGCGCTGGAGCCGTCCTTCCTGAGCTGAGGCAAAAATGTGTGAGCCGGAGGCTAAAAAACTGTGAGCTAGCTCACACTGACTCAGCTTAGGGGGAACACTGCTCCCAAGGTGGCTTACGTCTCTCTCCTCGCAACAACCCTGAGAGGTAGATCAGGCTGAGAGAGTGCAACTTGCCTAAGAAGAAGAGGAGGAGGAGGAGGAGATTGGATTTATCCCCCGCCCTTCACTACCCAAGGGAGTCTCTGAGCGGCTTACAAACTCCTTTCCCTTCCCCTCCCCACAACAGGCACCCTGTGAGGTAGGTGGGGCTGAGACAGCTCTGACAGAAACTGCTTTTTTTCAAGAACAGCTGTGCCAGAACTATGGCTTGTCCAAGGTCATCCAGCAGGTGCAAGTGGAGGAGTGGGGAATCAAACCCGGTTCTCCTAGATTAGAGTCCACGCACTTAACCACTACACCAAACTGGCTCACCCAGTGAGCTTCCATGGCACGAGTAGGGATCCAAAATCCAAACCTGGGTCTCCCAGATACTAGTCGGACACTCTTAACTGCTACACCATGCTGGCTCTCATTAAAATTAAATTTAAAATATTCATTAAAATATGTACATTTTAAAAATGTACGCTAAAGAATGAACATGTCCCATGCATGTAAAAAGGGACTTGTATCTGAGATTCTGACTGGCAAAAGCTCTCCAAGATCCCTTCAAGTGGAAATGTCAAGCACTGATTCCATGCAACCCCCTCCCCGCCTAGCTGACCAGAGCATGTGCTCTAGCCAAGAGATATACTGCTTTCCCTTCTCCAAGTGGTACAGTTCCAAGGTGTGTTTGGAAGAGATGTTTCACCAGTGTGGATATGCATGGATTATTGCGTTGTGAGCAAGAGATTTGGCTACTGCATAAATTAGTTTGCGTTGGGGCCATTCTTCCTGAGCTAAGACAAAAATGTGTGAGCCAGAGGCTAAAAAACTGTGATCTAGCTCACACTAACTCAGCTTAGAGGGAACACTGTCTAGGACTGGGTTACCTGCTTTTGTCAAAAAAGTCTTGACAAATTGACCAGTCAAATACAGTCAAACAAGCACGTCCAGCAGTAGAAAAGAGCAAGAGTACAGGAGTATCTTGAACACAGACAAAATTTGCGGCAAATGTCATTTGTCTGCTAATGGCATCCGGCATCTGAAATCACTCCAGTTTCCAAGATAGAAGGACAAATGGACTCACGTTCTAGCTGTATCTGAAGAAGTGAGCAGGGACTCACGAAAGCGCCTCCCCTGCCACAAATTCTGTGAGTCTTTAAGGTGCTACTGGACACTTTGCTCTTTTCTACGGCTACAGTGACTAACACGGCGACCCATCCTGATCTATCTCCATGGAAAGTACTCCTAAAACATTAACTCTGTGTAGAACAAAGAGAGACTCTTAATCAGTTTCGTCTAGAAGCCACTTACGTAAGCAAGTTAATTATTATGGCGGGACAACGAAAGCGAATTAAAAAAAAAATATTGTGACCATTTCAAAACGTTAGGGAAGGTTTCCATCGAATGCAAATAATTCAATTTTATTCCAGACCCTATGGTTATTTACAAGTAAAAGAAAAAGGAAATCAAAAGATGAAGCAAACGGTAACCGCTAGGAAAAATGGCACAAAAGTGAGTTTGGAGATGCCACCTGTTCTCACGGGAGAAGCTTTGCTATGCTTGCTAGGTTGCCCCCCCCCCAGCCCCTGCAGATCTGATTGCCAACCTCCAGGTAGCACCTGGAGATCTCCTGCTATTACAACTGGTCTTCAGACAACAGGGAGGGAGCCCGTGGACCACTGATCAGCCGGAGGGCCCTTTAAATCTTGCAGGAGGGGAGGGAGGGGGCGCATGCCCCCCCCCTTATTATGACAAATAATGGCAGCCCCAACAGAAATATTTTCCCCCCACAAGGCACAAAACCCTGGCTCCGGGCCTGAGAACAAGTCTTCGTTTCATACGGCGTAAATCTTCCACTCCTAGCTGCTTTCCACTCCCCGATTCAGGAACCACAGGTGCGTCACAGTCACAGGAGTAAAAATAGAAGCAACCGTCTGACATGAGCTCGACAGCCACATCAGAGCACACCGGGCCGGGGGGAGGGGGCGATCCTCAACTCCTCTTTGCCTACTTGTCCGCCTCTCTGTTTTGCCGACGTTGAGCGTTACGACCAGGAATGATCATCCCGAATGATGGAAGTCAGACCAATGCTCCCTCTAAGCTGCGGAGTCTTGTGAGCAAAAATTTGACTTTGTGAGCGAGCGATTTGGCCGCTGCGTCAATCAGTTGGCTCTGGAGCCGTCCTCTCTGAGCTAGGACAAAAATGCGTGAGCCGGAGGCTAAAGAAAACGGTGAGCTAGCTCACACTGACTCAGCTTAGAGGGAACACTGAGTCAGACACACACACACACACACCCCTCCGGTCTTACTTGTCAAAGCTGTCGCTCGTTCTGATGAAGAAGTCCAGTTTTTGCTTGGCGTACTCGATGACGTCGGAGTGGAGCTCCACGCCGTGATTGACCCCGAAAGGACCTGTGTGTTTAAGAAAAGGGAATGGAGAACTTTTTTGAGGGCGACTGCATGAAGAACCGGCTCCGATTCTAAGACGTTCTCCCCCTCCAACCCCGGCCAGGAGGAAACAACGGAAAGGGTCACTCCAGTTTGGAGTCTGACACCTTGGCGGCACCTTCTTCTTGACTACCTGGACCGAACGTGAAGACAAGTGGAAAACGGTATCGTATTAAAGATGCAGACAAATCCACTGTACATTAACGGCTACAGCTGGGCAGCGAAGAAGAAGAGGAGGAGGAGATTGGATTTATGCCCCGCCCTTCACTACCCGAAGGAGTCTCAGAGTGGCTTACAATCTCCTTTCCCTTCCCCTCCCCACAACAGACACCCTGTGAGGTGGGTGTGGCTGAGAGAGCTCTGACAGAAACTGCCCCTGAGAGAACAGCTCTGAGAGAACTTGTGACTGACCTAAGGTCACACCAGCAGCTGCATGTGGAGGAGTGGGGAATCAAACTCGGTTCTTCCAGATTGCAGTCCGCGCTCCTAACCACTGCACCTACCTCTCCCGCTATTACAACCTATCTCCAGACTAGAGATCAGTTCCCCTGGAGAAAACGGCTGCTCTGGTATAGAGAGAGCTCTTTCAAGGACTGCTCATGAGAGAACAGCTCATAGAGAACTTGTGACTGGCCCAAGGTCATCCAGCAGCTGCAAGTGGAGGAGTGGGGAATCAAACCCGGTTCTCCCAGATTAGAGTCCACGCACTTAACCACTACACCAAACTGACTCTCAGAGGAGGGCAGGAGGTAGAAGTTGCTACCAAGAAGGAAGAAGAGAAGAATAGATTGGATTTATACCCCGTCCTTCACTACCCAAAGGAGTCTCAGAACAGTTCTCCTTTCTCTTCCCCTCCCCACAACAGACACCCTGTGAGGTTGGTGGGGCTGCTGAGAGAGCTCTTTCAAGGACTGCTCTTGAGAGAACAGCTCTGAGAGAAGAAGAAGAAGAGGAGCAAGAAGATGACGATATTAGATTTATACCCCGCCCTCCACTACCCGAAGGAGTCTCAGAGTGGCTTACAATCTCCTTTCTCTTCCCCTCCCCACAACAGACACCCTGTGAGGTGGGGGGGGGCTGCTGGGAGAGCTCTTTTGAGGACTGCTCTTGAGAGAACAGCTCTGAGAGAACTTGTGACTGACTCAAGGTCACACCAGCTGCTGCGTGTGAAGGAGTGGGGAATCAAAACCCATTTCTCAGATTTGACTCTGCACTCCTAACCACTACACCAAACTGACCAAAACTCGAGAGGGGAGAGAAAGCCAGTAAACCCGAAAGAGATGCAAACACAGAGGTATGTTTATGCATCTTTGAACCAACTGAACTCTTTCTGTTCCGACTGGTGACTGCCAACAGTGGTGCAAAGCAAGAGTGATGAGAAAACACTGCAGGGGTCTTTCCCAAATGATACCCCTTTCACCTTGAGCTCCTGACTACCGGCTCTTTCTCTCTGCAGAGAAAGGAAGCCTTCCACACATCTCTAGGCCTGCATGCCGAGGAACGATACCTCCTGATGCTTTATGCCAAATTCTGTCCCTGATGACGAGGAAAATACTCAAGGCGATTCTGCCCTTACTTTCAGCTTTAGTGCTTTGTAATGCCACCCAATGCTGGAGAAGTATGCTTCCTTAAGGCAGGGGACGGCAAGGAAGCTATCCAGTGCCCACGGACGGTTATACTGTCTGCCGTACTGTGCTATAACGAGGAACGGTGACGGTTGTTGGGAATCGCAAAGGCGGGGAACCAAACGAACCACAGACGACCCAGCTCTGTGTCCATCAAAAATGAGATTCCGAGGAACGTGGAGGCAAGCGAGTGAAAACATTTTGTCCAGGTGAGCCCTCCATGCACCACACTCATCGGCAGGGCTATTTTTGGGCAGAAACGCATAGGAATGGAGTTCCGGCTAGCTCCCAAGTTGGCCACGCCCAGCAGGAACTCATTAGCATAATAGGCCACACCCAACAGCAGAAACTCATTAGGATTGGCTACATTAGGGGTGTGTGGCCTAACATGCAAAGGAGTTCCTGCTACAAAAAAAGGCTCTGGGTTTTGACAACAAACAAGGTAAACAGAATAACAAGCAAAAGGTGGGTGTGGCTGGATGACCACACTTCTGGTAACATGGGGGTGCAGCCTAATGTGCTAATGAGCTGTGCTGTCAGGGGCATGGCCTAATATGCTAATGAGTTTCTGCTGTTGGGTGTGGCCTATTATGCTAATGAGTCCCTGCTGGGCTTTTTCTACCAAAAGAACCCTGCTCGTCGGTGATCCTTAAGCCTGATCTGACTTCTGATACTGGTGGTTCACAAGATCAGCCGCACAAGAGGAGCCATTCAGACAAAACGTTTTCACTTCTATGCAGTTCTTGGAACTGCTCCGGAGACTGTTCTGTAAGTCCAAAGTATCGGGGTGAATTACTAACAGATCCATTCCTGGACGAGCGGCATTCGAGTCCAGTAGCTCCTTGTAAAGGTTCCCCTGCTCGAAAGCCAGTCGAATCCGACTCTAGGGTTGCGGTGCTCATCTCTGTTTCAAAGCTGAAGAGCGCTGTCCGAAGACATTTCCGTGGTCATGTGGCTGGCATGACTAAACACCAAGGCGCACGGAACACTGTTACCTTCCCACCAAAGTGGTACCTATTTATCTACTTGCAATTTCTTGCTTTCAAATTGATAGGTTGGCAGGAGCTGGAACTAGAGACGGGAGCTCACTCCATCATGCGGCACCCGGGTCTCAAACTACTGACCTTCCACAGCCTGCAGTTCAGCGTCTTAACCACTTGAGCCACCGCAGCTCCTCAGTCCACCTATCGAGGGCTAATTGGGAGCTTCAGAAAACGGGCAGTGCTGCTCCTTTCAGCTCACCTTTGTGGCTGAAAGGAGGGCACATGAACACACACAGACCATGATCTGTCTTATTTATATTAGGTACAGAACTTCTGAAATACTCTAATGGCACGGGATAAAGAAGCGGAGGAAGAAGTCCTTTGCTCCCTTTCTCACGATATGAGAACTTGTGGGCACTCAATTAAATTAATGAGCAGTCGGCTCAGAATAGATAAAAGGAAGCCCTTCTTCACGCTGCCACCACTTCCTGTGGCATCTTAACCACTTGAGTCATCGCAGCTCCTCAGTCCACCTATCGAGGGCTAATTGGGAGCTTCAGAAAACGGGCAGTGCTGCTCCTTTCAGCTCACACACAGACCATTATCTGTCTTATTCATATTAGGTACAGAACTTCTGAAATACTCTAATGGCACGGGATAAAGAAGCGGAGGAAGAAGTCCTTTGCTCCCTTTCTCACGATATGAGAACTTGTGGGCACTCAATTAAATTAATGAGCAGTCGGCTCAGAATAGATAAAAGGAAGCCCTTCTTCACCCAAAGAGGAATGAACACGTGGAATTCACTGCCACAGGAAGTGGCGGCTACAAGCATGGATGGCTTCAAGAGGGAATTGGATACACATAGGGAGCAGAGGTCCATCGGTGGCTATGAGCCACAAGGTATAGATAGGAACTCTCCATTCTGGGGCAAGTGATGCTCTGTAATCTTGGTGCTTGGGGGGGGCAACAGTGGGAGGGCTTCTGGAGTTCTGGCTCTGCTGGTGGACCTCCTGATGGCCCATGGATTTTGGCCACTGTGTGACAGAGAGTGTTGGGCTGGGTGGGCCACTGGCCTGATCCAACATGGCTTCTGTTATGTTCTTATGTCTGGGGCAGTGGTGCTCTGTAATCTTGGTGCTTGGGGGTGGGGCAAAAGTGTGGACAGGCTTCTGGAATTCTGTCCCCACTGGTGGACCTCCTGAGGGCACCTGGGTTTTGGCCACTGTGTGAGACAGAGTGTTGGACTGGATGGGCCACTGGCCTGATCCAACATTGGCTTCTCTTATGTTATTATCAGGAAGAGGGCCAGGGGGTTGGAGCCGCCAATCTGTTCCATTAACAGCAGTGTTTTCCTCCAGCGCAAAGAGTTTCTCTCTGATGCAAGATGCTTGAAGAGGTGAAAAGCTTCCAACAGGGCCCCAAGTCAGGGTAAAGTCCCTTGTGTCTGAGGAGAGCAACAACACTACCAGAATAGATCTGTGTGTACCATCTAAGGTGAGATATCTTAGCTGGCTAAGCAAGATGTTGAAAGGAATGCTCCTTAAGCAAATGTTTGGCTCGCTCTTTTCTTTCTTTTTTGCCATCAAACTGCAGCCGACTTACAGCAACCTCAATAGGGTTTCCAAGGCAAGAGACATTCAGCGGTGGTTTCCCATCGCCTGCCTCTGCGTAGCGACCCTGGACTTCCTGGTGTAGTGGTTAAGTGCGCGGACTCTAATCTGGGAGAACCGGGTTTGATTCCCCACTCCTCTGCTTGCACCTGGCTGGATGACCTTGGGCAAGCCATAACTCTGGCACAGCTATTCTTGAAAAAGAGCAGTTTCTGTCAAGAGCTCTCTCAGCCCCACCCACCTCCCCAGGGTGCCTGCTGTGGGGAGTCTTGTCAACTTGTCTGCCAGTGGCTAGTGATCCTTCCTGCCGGATGTGAGTGAGCCAATAAAGTTCACTCCACAGAGGCCCCCCTAAGCGCTCTGCCTGAGTATGTCTTCAGTAGGCTTTGGAATACTGATCAGGGAATCCATTGGCTGGGTTTTTTTTATCGAATGCCATGTCCATTATTCTTAAGACTATTGTCTTGCCAGTTTGGTGTAGTGGTTAAGAGCGCGGACTCTAATCTGGGAGAACCAAGTTTGATTGCACACTCCTCCACATGCACCTGCTGGCGTGACCTTGGCCCAGTCACAAGTTCTCTCAGAGCTGTTCTCTTAAGGGCAGTCCTTGAGAGAGCTCTCTCGGCCCCGCCTACCTCACAGGGTGTCTGTTGTGGGGAGGGGAAGGGAAAGGAGTCTGTAAGCCGCTCTGAGACTCCTTCGGGTAGTGAAGGGCAGGGTACAAATCCAATCTCTTCTTCTTCTTCTTCCTTGGTGGTTTCCTGTCCAATTACGGACCGAGGCCGACCCTGCTTAGCTTTCAAGATCTGACGAGAGCGGGCTAGCCTGGCTGGATAACTTAAAAGCTTCACTTTGTTCAGGAGTGCAGGGAAGGCAACTGTCTGGGTTCTTGCTGGTGTTATTAAACTCGTCAGCTCTCCGGCGGGAAGGAACACGACAACACAAGGGTACAGAAAACGGGGACTCTTCCATTCACGCAGCCAGCCCCAGCCCACGGGAACTTGTACAGCTTCCAAGCCAAACCACTTCACACAGGCACCTATGCCGGTTGACTGTTCCGACACTTGCAAATGGGCGTGTGACTCACCTCTGTTGGCCACCAGTGGGTATGTGGTCCTAAAAATATCTGGCTGTCCTCGAGCAGAGCCCGGGCCTTCTCGGTCCTGGCTCCAACCTGGTGGAACTCTCTGCCAAATACCACCAGGGCCCTGCGGGACTTAAATGAGTTCTGCAGGGTCTGTAAGGCAGAGATGTTCCGCCGGGCCTTTGTTTGAGGGCAGCGGCGGTCTTCCATCATGGCTGGCACCCTCCCCTTTTTCTCCCTCTTCTTTTCCCCCCATCTTTGCTTCAGCCCCCTCCTCACCCGCCTCCTCGTCAGCGACACAGTCCAGAGCGGGGTAGCGAAGAAATCTGTCTGACGCCGTCTGATAGCATCTAACCATCCTTCTTTTAGCTTTGTTTTTATATTGCTTTTAACGGTTGGACGTTGCCTGCGGCAGAGGTTCCCAAACTTTTTTGGCCTACCGCCCCCTTTGCAGAAAAAAGAATGACTCAGCGCCCCCCTGGACATCTACCTTCCAAGAAGTGGATAAAAAGATGCCGTTTGTGGATCTGTTCTGGCGCCCCTCGGGGGCGGTATTGCTCATTTTGGGAACCGGTGGCTTAGAGCAATGCTCCCTCTAAGCTGTGGAGTCTTGTGAGAAAAAAATTCTACTCTGTGAGCTACTGGCATTAAAGCTGTGAGCGAGCGATTTGGCTACTGCATAAATTAGTTTGCTCCAGAGACATCCTTCCTGAGCTAAGGCAAAAATGTGCGAGCCAAAGGCTAAAAAACTGTGAGCTAGCTCACGTTAACTCAGCTTAGAGGGAACACTGGCCTTTTAATAGCCTGGACCACATTGATCGTTCTAGCGCTTTATAACAGATGGCCGTCATGCTTTAATTGCTTTAATTGTAATGCTTTAACTGCAATTTTAATGCTAATAAGTCATTTTTGGTATTTTACTGAATGTATTTTTAGATATGATATGTTATTAATTCTTATACTGGTTTTTAAATTATTGTAAGCCGCCCTGAGCCACCTCGGCGGGAGGGCGGGGGAAAAGGCCAATAAATAAATAAATAAATAGGTGGGGCTTTTGTCCAGCAAGGCTTCTGATTGGCCACTGGAGATCTGAATTGTGCAGATTTTAAAAAGCTTTGCTTTGGCAGCAGCTGCCACCACAGCACAATGATCTTCACTGCATGGCTGAGGAAAGTTGCAGCAGCCATTTTGTGGCTGGCTCTACCTCCTGTGGTATATGTGGCTGCACCAAAAATGGCTGGCTCTGCCAGAACTATGGCTTGCCCAAGGTCATCCAGCAGCTGCAAGTGGAGGAGCGGGGAATCAAACCTGGTTCTCCCAGATTAGAGTCCGCCGCTCTTAACCACTACACCAAACTGGCTCTCAAGGGAGGGAAGAAGAAGAGATTGGATTTATACCCCACCCTTCACTCCCCAAAGGAGTCTCAGAGCGGCTTACAAACGCCTTTCCCTTCCCTTCCCCTCCCCACAACAGACACCCTGTGAGGTCGGCGGGGCTGAGAGAGCTCTTCACAGAACTCCCCTTGAGAGAAAAGCTCTGCCAGAACTATGGCTTGCCCAAGGTCATCCAGCAGCTGCAAGTGGAGGAGTGGGGAATCAAACCCGGTTCTCCTAGATTAGAGTCCGTGCACTTGGTGTTTCACGGAAACATCTTCGGACAGCGCTAACTCTTCAGCTTTGAAACGGAGATGAGCACCGCAACCCTAGAGTCGGATTCGACTGGCTTTCGAGCAAGGGAACCTTTACCTTTACTTAACCACTACACCAAACAGGAAACAATAATAATAATAGAATGGGCTGGTAACCAGCGGGAGATGGG
>NW_015163733.1:16569-18724 GCF_001447785.1 Gekko japonicus | reverse complement strand
GACACATTCGACACTCGGGCAGATAACGCCAGGCCCCCAAAATCGCTTTCCAGGGACCTCTGACCCTTGGAAAAGGGAGGCTTCCCTTTCAAATACGCACACAGTCATTAGTGCAATGAAACAGCCCTTTGATACCGCGTGCCAGCGACCTGTCTCGACAAGTACTCGTCACGCCATTGTTAGAGGTCCAAGGATTCCTGTTGGCAGTTTTATACAGCTTTCCCCCCCCCTGTCCAAAACAGAAGCATGTTCTGCTTCTGCCAGCCCTCAAAGCAAAGAAAACACGAATGCTTTCAGCTTTAGCAGGACTGCACAGAGTCACTTCAAAAATGCCTTCCAACGATAGACATGGGGAGCTTCGTGCTCACAGACCAAACCGGGCAGAGTATCCTGTTTCTTGATGTTTCCAGCATGGCCATTCTTATTTGCTTCTGGTCTAACGCCAATGCGGGTTTTGGAACTGTGGGAAAAAAGGGGTCCTCGCAATCGGGGGTTCCCAACCTTTTTAATATGGTGACCCACGAGTCCGAATTGACTTGGTAGGGCGACCCATCCGGGATTGGGCCATGGGTTTCTAGTGCCATGGGCAAGCCATGACCTTGTCCCCCATCTATGCCAGCATTCTGTTTTCTACAGTGCCTAAGCAGATGTTTTTGAGAAACCAACAAGCATCACATAACGGGAACAGCTGCCCTAAATCCCAAGCAAGTGTGAGTTCTCCTCCTTGTGTGTCAGCTGGCCAGAGCTGGAGATTGAGGAGGTGAGCTTGGGGGGCACAGGGTTGAAGAGATGTGCAAAGATAGCAGATGGCGGTGAACGGGTTGTCAGCAAGGGGCTCTATGCAGTATATCTCCCACAACAGAAGAAGAAGAGAGATTGGATTTATACCCTGCCCTTCACTACCCAAAGGAGTCTCAAAGCGGCTTACAATCTCCTTCCCTTCCCCACAAGAGCTCTTTCAGGGACTGCTCTTGAGAGAACAACTCTGAGAGAACTTGTGACTGACCCAAGGTCACACTAGCAGCTGCATGTGGAGAAGTGGGAAATGAAACACGGTTCTCCAAGATTAGGGTCCGCGCTTTTGACCACTACACCAAACTGGTTAAGTGCATGCACAGAAAAAGCTTTTTTGGGGGGTGGGGGGTGGGGATTTAATAGAGTTTCCAGCAATTCCTAGAGCTACCCAACATTGCTTCCAGGTTTCCCACAAAAGTGATGTAGCAACACCAATGACATAGCTTTTTGAGAAAAAAACCCCCTGCTTTTGCTGCTGCTCAGAGCAACGGTGGGTGACGTCCTGCCACAGTGGGAGCCCCTTGGCATTGCTAATTCAAACTGCTGTGGACAGGACTGCACTCCCCTTGGAAAGCGAGCTCGTAGACTGGGAATGCCCCAGGACTCTTCTCTTACCATTTATACTGAGCTGGGGGAGGTGAGTAGGAGTACTTTTTACCACTGTAGGCTGGTTGGCCAGCTATGGGCAATCTTGGAGAAAGTAGACCTGGTCACAGCCGCACACATGCCTTCGCAACATCCAGGCTGGACTACTACAATGTGCTTTATGTGGGGCTGCCCTTGAAGACGGCGTGGAAACTTCAACTGGCTCAGAATGTGGCAGGCAGGACACCAATAGAGGCTGGCTGCAGTTAGCATGTAAATCATAAGTTAAGTTAAAAAAGTTAAATCTGTTCTGAATCAACTGCGCTGCCCACCCCTCTAACCAAATCTGTTCCCTGACCCTATACAAAGTGCCTAGTCTTGGCCTTTGGGCTTTAAGACCTTGAACAGCTTGGGTACAGAGTACCTGAAGGACTACCTCCACCTGTGCAGGCCTGATCATATTCCGAAATCATCTGAGGATGCTAAATTGCCACACTGGACAGAATACATCTTGTGGGAACCCGTGCAAGAGCCTTCTTAGCAGCCAGCTGTACACTTGTGAACGCCCTCCCTCACTAGCGATGCTCGGTCCCCTGACCACACTAGCGATGCTCGGTCCCCTGACCACAGAACTTCCAACATATTTTATTCAAAAGGTTTTTAAGGAGAATGTTCCCGCCAGTCTCAACTTATGGCTTTACATTTTTAAAAAATGATTTACATATCTATTATAATCAGTGTTGGTCAAATACGACTGTTTCGAGATGCTTTGGGC
>NW_015163733.1:8801-16238 GCF_001447785.1 Gekko japonicus | reverse complement strand
CATTTTGATGCAGTAACTCAGAGCAAGGGGTGTCAGTTATCAGACACTGTTAAATAAACAAAATATTGCAAGAGTGCTAATGTTTTAAGCATGATTTTATTTTAAGTTAAAAAAAATCTTTCTGTTTGTGTCCTTTATAAAGTTTATATCTCCGCTACCTGGCATTACATTTTATGACACACATGGCCCGGCCCAACAAGGTCTCATTTATGTCCAATCCGGCCCTGTCATGATCTGGGCTGTACAAGGACGGCCTAGCAGGCCTAGAGAGCCTGGCTAGCAGTGGGAGGAGGCTGGGCCTACAAATCCCAGAAGGCCTTGGGAAGTTCTAGTGCCGATTTTGACCAATAGGGAAGAAGAGGGCTGGGGAATAAGAGAACTGGTACAACAGGGAAAGCTTGTTCTTCTTCCCAGAGGGCAGAGCCAGAAGGAAGGCTGCTGTGGGAAGAAACCCTCATCCTGAGGGAAGGGTGAGTAGTCTAAGGCCACTTGAGATAGTGAGCTAGGGACAGTATATATTTAGACGCGTTAGGGGATTTGATTTCTTTTCTTTTCACCCACTTACTGTTACTATTCTGCACCTTGTTTGTTTGACCTCCTATAAAATAAACTATTTTCATTGTTCACTCTGCCTGGGCCTCACACCTATTATTCGGCCAAAAGTAAGGTCTGAAGGTCTTGGGAGGGTGCTCTGGGCCTTCTCAGGGGAGCCTGGAGCCAGAGTGGTGGCAGCGTCAGGTGACACCCCACCTGAGCCGTGACAGGCCCTCATAGCAAATGAGTTCGACACCCCTGCCATAGACCCATTCTTCTAATAGTGTAGCTTCCCCTCCCCTCCAGTACAAAGAGCCTTCAGCTGATGCAAGAGGGAAATGCAAGGGCATGGCTGGCTTAGGGAGGGGCTGTGGCTCGGTGGCAGAGCGTCTGCTTGGCGTGCAGAAGGTCACAGGTTCAATCCCTGGCATCTCCAGTTAAAAGATCTGGCAGAAGGTGATGTGAAAGACCTCTGCCTGAGACCCTGGAGAGGTGCCGCCAGTCTGAGTAGACAATGCTGACTTTGATGGACCAAGGGTCTGATTCAGTATAAGCCTAATAAAAACAATAATTTCCTGTCCTTGGCACACAGAAAATCACACAAGGGGAGGGAATTGCAGGAAGAGGTGAGCACAGATGAGACCGGGCAGCGTCAATCAAACGTGAACACACACAGGAACACATGTGAAGCTGCCTTCTATTGACTCAGACCCTTGGTCCATCGAGGTCAGTATTGCGTACTCAGACTGGCAGCGACTCTCCAGGGTCTCAGGCGGAGGTCTTCCACATCACTGACTGCCTGGTCCTTTTAACTGGAGATGCCAGGGGTTGAACCGGGGACCTTCTGTGTGCCAAGCAGAGGCTCTTCCACTGAGCCACGGTCCCTCCCAATGCTCCAGTACATGAATGTTCCATGTGCAGGTATGGGGCACTGGGACCAAAAGCAGAGGCTGCAGGGATCTTTGGCAGAGTTAGAATAAATTCCAGGGGCAGGATAGCTTGGAGGAGGGCCGAGACTAGATTGGGGAGGGGCTGTGGCTCGGTGGAAGAGCCTCTGCTTTGCGTGCAGAAGGTCCCAGGTTCAATCCCCGGCATCTCCAGTTAAAGAGGACCAGGTGATGTGAAAGACCTCTGCCAGAGTCCTTGGAGAGCCGCTGTCAGTCTGAGTAGGCAATACTGACTTTGCTGGACCAAGGGTCTGGTCCAGAAGAAGGCAGCTTCATGTGTTCACACCCCGAAATGGGGCAGCTCACGGTGGGGCCAAGGACAACTGACAAGGCCCACTGCTGCTGACCCCAACCCCCCTGGTGCACCTTCCCTGTCCATTTCCTCGCAAGTGCTCCACCAGCCATGCTCCCAGGTCCCCAGGATTGATGGGGAAGCACATGGAGGTGATACACAGCACTGCCAGCTACACCCACCAGCCGGTGTTGTTGGGGAAAGGGCGTGAATGTGGTGTGAGTGGCTGTTAGCACAGGTGGTTGGAGGGACTGGGGACAGGAGAACATAAGAGACGCCAATGTTGGCTCAGGCCAAAGATCCATCCAGTCCAACACTCTGTCACACAGTGGCCAGAAATACCAGTGCCATCAGGAGGTCCACCAGTGTGGCCAGGACATTAGAAGCCCTCCCACTGTTGACCCCCCCTAGCACCAAGAAGACAGAGCATCACTTGCCCCAGAGCCCCTATCTATACCTTGTGACTAATAGCAACTGATGGACACTCTGCATTCCTTCTAGAAAGAAAAGGAAAATAAGGCTGTTACACATTTTTCACGGGAGATAAGGATGGAACGGACCCTTGACGGAGATAAGGTTGCTTAGCAAACAGCAGGCCAAAGAACAGATTTTGGTAAGGGTGGGAGGAAGGATGGAAGCATCCTGGAATATAGCAGATCAAACTCAGGCTCACTAATCAAAAATCATTGCAAGAATCTTAAATCTTTGCGTAACTCCTAATGGTGAAAATACTTTAACAGGGCCCTTGGGTGCTGCCTGCCTAGCCCACCCCTCAAAAACCTAGAAGTGGCACTATGCAGGGATATGTGTCCATTGTAGTGATGCCCACTGATCAATTAAAGAACAGATTAATTTGGCCCTCAGACTGCCCAAAAAAGTAAACAAGAACAAATTTATTGAGTATACACAAACCTTAGTTGTCATTAAAGTAGTTCCTTGGCTCTAAGCCTAAAATCAGTTAAAGTTTGTACCTCTGACTACAGAAAACAATCCAGTGGGTGTCTGGATCCCAAAGAGGGTTGCTACTGTTCTGCAGGTGGCTCACAAGGCCAGCATGGCGGAGGAACCAGGTAAACCGGGAGAGAAGCCTCACTGGCAAATCTGAGGTTCGCCTCAGCATAACGGGCATGAAATCCAGGCTGTTGCTCTGTAATGCTAGATGTTAATAAACACCAAACATGGAAAATAACATATATAAAAAAGAAGAGATTGGATTTATACCCCACCCTTCACTATTCGAAGGAGTCTCAGAGTGGCCTACAATTCCCTTCTCCTCCCCACAAAAGACACCCTGTGAGGTAGGTGGGGCTGAGAGAGCTCTGAGAGGACTGCTCTTGAGAGAACAGCTCTGAGAGAACTGTGACTGACCCAAGGTCACACCAGCAGCTGCACATGGAGGAGTGGGGACTCAAACCTGGTTCTCCCAGATTAGAGTCCGTGCTCCGAACCACTACACCAAACTGGCTCTCTAAACTTGTTCAGTGTTAACTGATGTGAGGTTCCTGCATCTTATGTCCAGGGGAAAAGCAATAAGAGTGGAATTACTATGCAAGTGAGTCCTGAAAAACTACAATTTTTGTTTTTAGAAGCAGGATTCACTTCAGAAAGTTTGAGAACCGCTAATCCAGGGGTCTCCAACCTTTCTGAGTCCTTGAGCACCTTTGGAATTCTGGCATTGTGCAGTGGACACAGCCACAAAATGGCTGCCTCAGGAGGCGGAATCAGTAACGAGAACGGCTGCTACAGCTTACCGTCAGTCACACAGTAAAGATCCTTGTGCGGTGGTGCCAGCTGCTGCCAAAACAAAACTTTAAAAATTTTCCACAGCCAGTTAAATCTCTGGTAACCAATCAGAAGATTCGCTGGGCAAATCCCCAACTGGGCCCACCCACTTTCTAACAACACTTGGTGGGTACCAGGAAATGAATCGGCAGTTTACCACGGTGGCCATGGGGCACCGCGTTGGGGACACCTGCACAAGAGTGCCAAAGTGCCAGTGTGTGTATGTGTGCTGTTTCATCTGGAGTTTACTGTCACTGATAAGAGTCACAAGCAATGCTCCCTCTAAGCTGTGGAGTCCTGTGAGCAAAAAGTCTACTTTGTGAGCTCCTGGCATTAAAGTTGTGAGCAGGTGATTTGGCTACTGCATAAATCAGTTTGCTCTGGAGCCCTCCTTCCTGAGCTAAAAGAAAAATGTGTGAGCTGGAGGCTTAAAAACTGTGAGCTAGCTCACACTAACTCAGCTTAGAGGGAACACTGGTCACAAGTCTGATAGGCGAACTATCCTTGGATATCAGCAGAACCTTCGAAGACTCGGTTACAACAGGCAAGAATTTAATTCGTAAGGCCGAATCTTTTCTGCACAGACTATTAGCATACCGTTGGGGGGACGGGGCGGGGCAGGGAAAGTACAATGTGATTTTTCTCGACAAGTTGCTTTGCTCTTCCGGCAAGAGCTGCAAAAAGCCGCCGACTCAGCATTTGCTCCAAGCATAGAATGCTCTGCCACAGCATTATTGCACGGGATCAGCAGAAAAAAAAACCCCACACAGAGAGGTTCGATATATATCAACAACCAAATCCAGACCAATGACCCAAACCAGAAGCTACTGCAAGATGCCCACGGCCACCCCAGCGTAATCCATTGGCTGAAATGAGATGCCAACCTGCGAGTGGGCAAATCGACAACTGCCCGTACCTGTGCCTTCTCCGTTGTGGCCCCCACCTTGTGAAACGGCCTGGCTGAGGAGGTCAGGAGGCCTCCCGCTCTCCTGACTTTCCCCAAACTATGCAAAACTGAATGATTCCAGGGGGCTTTTCGACACAGGCAACAGAATCGCACCATACTAAATGGTTCATGGGAGTTCCTTAGAAAAAATTACTAGGGAAAAAATTACTACTGTAAAAGGTCCCGCAGGGCCCTGGTGTCATCTGGGAGCTCATTCCACGAGTGCGGGGCCACCACAGAGAAGGCCCTGGCCCTCGTCACGGCTAGCCTGTCTTCTTTAGGGCCTGGGAGGGCCAACCGGTTTTTGGACCCTGATCTTAGTGCTCTCTGGGGAACATATGAGGAAAGGCGGTCCCTTAGGTAAGTAGGTCCCTGACCATATAAGTTCCACAAGTAAATCTATAAAGCATGTGTATATTTTATCAAACAGTGTGCAATAAACAAGAAAAATTAAAAATCACGTGTCAATATCTCATTAATGTCTCATTCCATAACTATATATCTATGGTTATGCATTCGTCCACAAGTCATCGTGTAAGTTTCACAAATTCACAACTGGCAAATCACAAGTATCAATGGGAAATCACAATATCAAAGCAAATCACAAATATCAAAGCATCACTCAATACTAAGACATTTAACTTTTCCCAAAAGAGGTTATAGCACAAGGTACTTAGTAAGTATAAATATCAGATACAGGGGAGAAGTCCACGGTCCACCGGTAAAGCACCGTTTTTGCAGTCTTTTTCAAGCATCACCCACTTGTAACACTGGGGAACTTTTCCAGAATTACATAGTTCATAACACGAACAAGACATTTTAAATGGCGCACCACCCTCAACAATTCTTATACTTCCCTTGAGCTACCAAGGAAATATTCTGGTCACGGAAAATTGAAAACAAACAAAAACTCTTAACTGCCTTGAATGTGACTGAAGCATCAATGTATTCTTTCCCGGCTCTCTTCTGCATCTCTTTACTATGACTTAAGCCATGATCTTTTTTAAAGAAAACACAAGAAGACCTTCAACCACTATAATTTGTCAGGGTTCTTTCCTAACCCCATTCTTTACAACACGACGGGTGCCAAAGAGCTCATGTCAGAGCTCCGGATGTGAGCCGCCTGTCCTCTGACCTGGCCGCAATCCAGTTACAGGGTTATTAACATGCCTCCGCCGTGTTCCGCCGAGCCACTTACAAGAGATAATTGGTTTGTGGCCAACTCGGGGCACGCTTCCTGAAAAGAGGGTCTCCTGTCTGACGTCGCCCTAACACATGAGGCAGTGTGGCGCAAGGGGAGAGAGAGAGAGACAGGGTGGCGGTAGTCATGAAGAGTTTTCTCCCATGGCGCAGAGAAGTTAAGTTCTCATTTTGCAGCCAAGACCTGCAGCATCCAACCTAATTCAAAACAGCATTGCAGACAACCACAGAAAGATCTTTGCGAACCGTTTTCTTCCCCCCCCTCCAGCAACACAATGGCAGCCTCTGGCATCTTTCCTGGGCCTGGTGCAGATACAGGGAGCCAAAACATCGCTGGAAGGATCGCAAGCCAAAACACTCAGTGTTTTGTACCGAAATGAACTAGAGTTATTGAACTGAACACGTGCTCCCAGATGCCCACTGGAGGATATTGGGAAGGAAAGTCTCTTTGTGCTTAAAGACTCGTTCCAGACTGAGGGAAAAACGCCCAGATTAAAAACACACGAAAATGGCGACATTCCACAAGGCGCAAGAGAGACGTACAACGCCCAGATTAAAAACACACAAGGAAAACGACGACATTCCACAAGGCGCAAGAGAGACGTTTGGCAAGTGTAAAGGAAGACAGGCCAGATCTCCACAGGCTGTTCTGAGGACGGCGGATCGGCTCTGGCTCCTCAGAAGCAATTTCATCTGGCTTTTGACGGTCCACGAAATTATAATCGAGACACGTCAAAAGGTTTTGCCTGTTGGGTGCTAAGTGCCGTCAAGCCGCTCCCGACTTATGGCCACCCTTTAAACGAATGTCCTCCAAAATGTCCTACTGTTAACCGGTCTTACTCAGGTCTTGCAAACAGAGGGCTGCGGCTTCATTGACTGAGCCAATCCATCCCATGTTGGGTCTTCCTCTCTTCCCGCGGCCTTCAGCTTTCCCTAGCATGACTGACTTTCATCTTCTCATAATGTGACCAAAGTACGGCAGCATCAGTTGAGTCATTTTAGCTTCTAGGGAGAGTTTAGGCTTTGTTTCACCTAGAAACCACTGATTTTGCCCACAGACTAATTAATGAAAAAGTTTATGTTGAGATTATCATGGGAATCTATGAAGCTGCATCAGGCTGAGTCAGACCACCAGTACGTCTGAGTATTGCTTATCCCTGGCAGGCAGCAGCTCTCCAATTTCTCAGCGAAGGTCTTTGTCGCCATCTGAGAGCCAGTTTGGTGTAGTGGTTAAGTGCGCGGACTCTAATCTGGGAGAACCGGGTTTGATTCCCCCACTCCTCCACTTGGGCAAGCCATAGTTCTGGCAGAGCTGTTCTTGAAAAAGAGCGGTTTTTTTTTAGAGCGGTTTCCGGCAGGGCTCTCCCAGCCCCGCCTACCTCACAGGGTGTCTGTTGCGGGGAGGGGGAGGGAAAGGAGTTTGTAAGCCGCTCTGAGACTCCTTTGGGTAGTGAAGGGCGGGGTATAAATCCAATCTCTTCTTCTCTTCTTCTTCGTGAGATCCTTTAACTGCAGATGGTCTCTGAGGCCTTCCAGTACATGGAAAGCATGTACTCTACCACTGAACCACAGGCCCTCCCATCTAATGTTCCCTCGAAGCTGTGGAGCCTTGTGAGCAAAATTTCTACTTTGTGAGCTACTGATATTAAAGTTTTGAGCGAGCTATTTGGCTACTGCATAAATTAGTTTGCTCTGGAGCCATCCTTCCTGAGCTAAAACAAAAATGTGTGAGCTGT
>NW_015163733.1:395-7687 GCF_001447785.1 Gekko japonicus | reverse complement strand
GTTTATCACAAGCTAAACATGAGCCGGCAGTGCAATGTGACTGTGAAGAAAGCTAATACAATCTTAGAATGCATTAACAGAAGTATTGTATCCAGATCACGGGAGGTGGTAGTTCTGCTCTATTCTGCTATGGTCAGGCCTCACCTGGAGTACTGTGTCCAATTTTGGGCACCACATTTTAGGAAGGATGTTGACAAGCTCGAGCGTGTCTAGAAGAGGGCAACCAGGATGGTGAGAGGGTTGGAATCCAAGTCTTTGAAGGGCTGTCATGTAGAAGATGGAGCAGATCTATTCTCTCTTGCTCCGGATTGCAAGACTAGATCTAATGGGTGGAAATTACAAGGGAGTCGATACCGGCTAAGTATCAGGAGAGACTTCCTAACTGTAAGACTGGTTGAGCAGACTGCCTCGGGAGGTGGTGGATGCTCCCTCACTGGACGTTTTCAAGTGGAGGCTGGACGACCATCTTTCGGGTATGTTGTAGGGCTATCTTTCGGCTACGCTCCTCCAGAGTGCGGGGGGTTGGACTAGATGACCTGCACAGTCCCTTCCAACTCTAACATTCTATGATTCTATGAGTCTATGGTTCAACTAACTGTCCAAGATGAAAGTCACTTGAAACAAACAGAGGTCATGGACAGTGGGAAAGTACTTGACGTCTTGATTAGTTTGCAAACTCAGAAAGGAAAAGGTTAGCGATATCATAGCTACCGTTATATGACCATTCGTGAAGTGGTTCACATGCTTCTGGCTCCAGTTGGCTGTCTAGAGAATACAGAAGTTGGCAATCCCTGAACTGTATTATATTGCATATAGAGTATGGACGGGAGAGTCCCTATTGTAAGAACAATGTGGTTACTACCACCATGGGCAACTTTCCATCAAAACAGGAGGACACCACCTGCTAAAACAACTCAATGGAGACTATCATATTTTGGTCACATTATGAGAAGGCAAGACTCGCTGGAAAAGACAATAATGTTGGGAAAAGTCAAAGGCAGCAGGAAAAGAGGAAGACCCAAGAGGGGATGGATTGACTCCATCGAGGAAGCCAGGGCTCTCAGTTTTCAAGACCTGAGCAAGACTGTTAACAACAGGATATTTTGGGAGGACATTAATTCATAGGGTTGTCATAAGCTACTTGATGGAACATAACACGACACTTGTTTATAGCATTCCCTCTCTACATTTCTTTATCCAGCGTCTAATGGCCAGGAGCCAAATGAAGATATTTCTCATTTCCCCCAGGATTTTAGTCATGCTTAATTTATGCTATTGTGCATACTTTCATCTGCTGGAGTTTCATATTATGGATCTGTCATTTAATAATATTGTTTTAGTGTATTTTCATAATATTGTCAACTATCTTGTGAATAACAGTGCTATCCTCAAAGCAGCTGTTTTATTGCAAATGAATTTCAGAAACAGACTGCAATGGAAGATTGCTGGATTACAAGTTATTACAACACTCAGGACAATGGAATCCCCAGGGCTTAACAGAGATATTGGGTTCTTATCTCACTACACATGCTAAGTCACTCAATTCCCGCTTATACCCAGAATTAAACTTTGCTGGTCTTAAAGGTGACAGTGGACTCAAACTTAGTTCTCACATCTGTTTGTTAACTCTTTTATTATCTGTATGCTAATCTGCTGCTATTCACAAGTTTTACCAACCACTTTAATCCAATCTTAGCTATACTTATTGCTCAGTTACTTCTGCATCTTGACTCTAACTAGCCCTTCCTGGCAACTCACCCCTCCACCTATATCTAAAGGTTGTGGAAGTCTGTTTCATTGTATCTGAAGAAGTGTGCATGCGCATGACAGCTTAAACCCAGAATTAAACTTTGTTGGTCTTAAAGGTGCCACTGGACTAAAACTCTGTTCTAGTCCTATCCTAAGTAAGTCTACTCAGAATCTCAATTCTGATCAATGGAACTTGCTTCCAGAAATGTGCACTTAGGATTGCACTGTAAGGGTAGGACATAAATATTTTAAATACCAAAATATAAGTGGGGCACTAAGCTAGAGTGAAGGTTTTATTCCTTTGTGATGGATGTGGCATTAAGTCAACAGGGAACTCCAGTATCCTTTGCATGAACATTATATTGGTGGTGGAATGACTTCGGAGACAGAGAGCTCATGAGGAACTAAGCCTTATGACGACAGACAAGGAGGGGAAAGGACAATTATTAATAATAATTTCTATAGCCCTTTTCATTGTAATGAGTCATTCTCAACTCCTCCAGTAGGCTGAAGAGTATGATATAAATAAAAAGAGAGCTACCATTAGAAGAAAAAGAGAAGAAGAGATTGGATTTATACCTCGCCCTCCAGTACCTGAAGGAGAGCGACTCACGGTCCCTTTCCCTTCCCCTCCCCACAACAGACACCCTGTGAGGTAGGTGGGGGGCTGAGAGAGCTTTTTCAAGGACTGCCCTTGAGAGAACTGCTCTGAGAGAACTTGTGACTGTCCCAAGGTTACACCAGCAGCTGCATGTGGAGGAGTGGGGAATCAAACCCGGTTCTCCCAGATTAGAGTCCGCACTCCTAACCACTACACCAAACTGGATTTTGCTCCCATTTGTGAGGCCCAGAGAGGGAGAAACCCTATTGCCAGGGGTACAGTGAGACTTTAATCCTACTACGATGGAGATGGGGCAGGGGGAAGATACAGGAGATCCCAGCCAACTCTGACCACGGGGCACCGTGGCTCTTAGAATACTGATCAGGGGTCCTCAACGCCTTTGAGCCTGTGGGTACCTTTGGAATTCTGACGCAGGGTGGTGGGCGCAACCACAGAATGGCCACCGTGGGAGGCAGAGCCAACCACAACCACAGAGCCCACCACAACCACAGAAGAAGCCCACCAAGAAAGGTTTTGGTGGGCACCACAGTGCCCCAGGCACCATGTTGGGAACCCCTGATATAGGTGGTAGGATCATAGGAAAAAGGGAAAGTGAAGTAAAGTCCTGTTTGGAAAAATAACATGGGAAAAGGGGCAACTGCCCCAGCTGTAGACAGGCAAGGAAGGGATAGATACCGGGTGTGGGTGGGATCAAGGATGGAGCAGAGGGTATTGCCATGGCCAAAGAGAAGAGGGGGAAAAGGTTATAGAAAATAAGAGCAACCACACTGTAATAGACCAGATCAAAATCAGTCTGTCAGGGGATCAGCTTTCGTGAGTCACTGCTCACTAAAACCAGTTTGGTGTAGTGGTTAGGAGCGCGGGCTCTAATCTGGGAGAACTGGGTTTGATTCCCCCACTCCTCCACATGCAGCTGCTGGTGTGACTTTGGGTCCGTCACAAATTCTTCTCAGAGCTGCTCTCTCAAGGGCAGTTCTCAAAAGAGCTCTCTCAGCCCCGCCTACCTCACAGGGTGCCTGTTGTGGGGAGCGGAAGGGAAAGGAGATTGTAAACCGTTCTGAGACTCCCTCCAATCCAATCTCTTCTTCTTCTCCTCCTCCCTTGCCACAAATTTTGTTAGTCTTTAAGGTGCTTCTGGACTCTTGCTCTTCTCTACGGCAAGCGACGAGGGGGCCATCTAGTTCAATGTGTTTTAATTGAATATATAATTTTAAATGTTTTAATTGCTCAAATGTTTTTAGGTTTGCCAACTTGGGGCCCCTGACTGAGTGAAAAGGAGGCATAAAAAACCCGTTTAAAATAAATAAATAATAAATAACATCCTGTGTCACATAGCAGCCAATACCCACAAAACCAGTAAGAAGGGCACGGAAACCAACTTTCCTGCTCTTATCGCCCCCGCCCCACCCCAGTGGAGGGATTCCAAGATATACTGCCTCAGAACATAGAAGTTCTCTTCCCTCATGATGGCTACTAGCCATTGATGGACCCCACCTCATTAATCTGTTCAATTCCCCTTTAAATCCCCTTTAAATCTGCTTTAAAGACAGCTAAACTAGGGGCCGTTGCTACATCTGGTGGCAGTGAAATCCCAAAAGTCACTTACTCGAAGTGAAGAATTACTTCATTTTGTCTATTCTGCGATTCTAAAAATATATATATTCTATGTTAAGGATGCTCCCTGTGGGCAGGGGGAAAGATTAGAATCATAGAGTTGGAAGGGACCTCCAGGGTCATGTAGTCCACCCCCCACACACAATGCAGGAAATATTCACAAATCCCCCCCCACACACACACACCCAGTGACCTCTGTTGCATGCCCAGGTATGGAAGGAATACTTGCAGCAGTTAAAAGAGGGACATTACTGCGGAGGGGGGTGGGCAGTAAAGTGTTGCGTTGTTCATAATTGTGGAAATTGGGGGCAGCAAGGAAGGACCCATCACAACAGAGCAAAAGGAAGTATTGGGGTACCCTATTGCCAATGCTCCCTCTAAGCTGTGGAGTCTTTGTGAGCACAAATTCAACTTTGTGAGCTACTTGACATTAAAGTCGTGAGCGAGCGAGTTGGCCACTGCATAAATCAGTTTGCTCTGGAGCCCTCCTTCCTGAGCTAAGAAAAAAGTGTGTGAGCCGGAGGCTAAAAAAACTGTGAGCTAGCTCACACTAACTCAGCTTAGAGGGAACACTGCCTATTACCCATAAAGGGAGGCGACTCACTGCCCCCGCCCTCAGTGTGTGATCTTAACAACAGGTAAAAACAAACACTTCTGTGATCATAGAAAGAGAGCATATATTTATCTAATATACAAATGAAAAAGAATTGCTTCACTGTTATTTGCAGCAAAAACGACGATAGCATCAAAATGGAAATCAGAAAGTAAACCAGCCTTGAACTAATGGTATAATAAGTTATGGAATTGATGGAATTTATACATAACAGAAAAAATATCAGACATATTGAAACCAACCAAAACTAGTGGTGGGTATAGTGAACGTACCAGTATATGGCTACCTATTTTAGCTTCCCTAGTTTCTCGAGAGATAATACCAGATGTAATAGACAACCTTCATCTGAGGTAAATGTTGTCAATGTGTTAATACTAAGTTTATGAAGGCTAGAATGTTCTCTTTTAAGCGGCTAAGCTGATGCATATTTATCTGTGATCAGAATGTTCCCTTGTAAGTGGTCAAGTTGATATATACTTATCTTAGATAATGCTGATATTATTTACTGTAAATGGATAATTGAAAATTGAATAAAATATAGTTAAAAGAAAGAAAGAGAGTGTGAGAGTTTCAACCTGCAGGGGAAAAAGCAGGGCACGAACCCAGTGTGTGTGTGGGGAAACCACAGCATCATTCTGAGTGGTTTATAATGTGGGGGACAAAGTAGGTCTAATAATCTGCAAGGGTCAGGAGGGATACAATTTCTGGGAGGGGGACGAGTGAAGTTTTGCACTCACGGCTGGGGGGGGAGGTAACGTGTGTGTTTCAGCGGAATTATGAACGTTGCCAACCTCCAGGTGGTCTGTACCAAAATATTCCGCTATAATGGCTACTTAAATCACTATAAGTATAATTGACACTATAAAATTATAAAAAAATATTTTGGGTAGTTTTTTGAATATTTCCATATAAATTAACACATACATCAATTTACTAATTACTACATATATAGTTTATAGCCTATATTATACAGGTGGTGGCCAATGTTCCCTCTAAGCTCTGGAGTCTTGTGAGCAAAATTTCTACTTTGTGAGCTACTAGCATTAAAGTTGTGAGCGAGCGATTTGGCTACTGCATACATTAGTTTGCTCTGGAGCCATCTTTCCTGAGCTAAGACAAAATGTGTGAGCCAGAGGCTAAAAAACTGTGAGCTAGCTCACACTAGCTCAGCTTAGAGGGAACACTGGTGGTGGCTGGTGTTCCCTCTAAGCTGACTTAAGTGTGAGCTAGCCTACAGGGTTTTTTAGCCTCTGGCTCACACATTTTTGTCTTAGCTCAGGAAGGAGGGCTCCAGAGCAAGCTAATTTCTGCAGTTAGCCATATCTCTCGCTCACAACTTTAATGCTGGTAGCTCACAAAGTAGAATTCTTGCTCACACGACTCCACAGCTTAGAGGGAGTGTTGGTGGTGGCTAGAGATCTGAGACGACAACAGACCCCCGAGATCTCATCCCCCCTGAAAAAAACGGCTGTTTTGCAGGGTGGACTCCACAGCACTGCACCCCCACAAGGGCTGCCAACCTCCCCAAACCATGCCCTCTCAAATCTCCAGGAACTTCCCAACCTAGGGTTGCCAGGTCTGGGTTGGAAACTACCTGGGGACTTTGGGGGTGGATCCAGGAGAGGGCGGGGTTTGGGGAGGGGGCCTCAGCATGGTACAAAGCCCTAGAGCCCACCCTCCAAAGCAGCCGTTTTTAAGTGGTTAAGATGCTGAACTGCAGGCTATGGAAGGTCGGTAGTTCAGCAGTTCGAGACCTGAGTGTGCCGCATGATGGAGTGAGCTCCTGTCTCTAGTTCCAGCTCCTGCCAACCTAGCAGTTCGAAAGCAAGAAATTGCAAGTAGATAAATAGGTACCACTTTGGTGGGAAGGTAACAGCATTCCGTGTGCCTTGGTATTTAGTCATGCCGGCCACATGACCCCGGAAACGTCTTCGGACAGCGCTGGCTCTTCGGCTTTGAAACGGAGATGAGCACCGCAACCCTAGAGTCGGATTCGACTGGCTTTCGAGCAAGGGAACCTTTACCTTTACCTTTTAACAGTAATTTAAGGAAATGGATGAACAAATACAAATCCTAAATGACTTAACATCACAAAAGGTTCCAACTATTTCTCAAATATACATCAATCTTCAATATGTGAAATCCATGAGCTGCAACGAACAGGCTGGAGATTTAAAGCAACATCTAACAAAGACTTCACAGATTCCCAGTTCACAATTTCAATGGATCATTCAATGAGTTTTCAATGCTCCTAACTTAAAGATAAACTCTGCTTCCTTTATCTTTACATTTGGGAGTGTCCCATAGTAAGTGTTAGATGTTGCTTTAAATATCCAGCCTATTCATTGCAGCTCATGGATTTCACATACTGAAGACCAATGTTCCCTCTAAGCTATGGAGTCTTGTGAGCAAAAATTCTACTTTGTGAGCTCCTGGCATTAAAGTTGTGAGTGAGCGATTTGGCTACTGCATACATTAGTTTGCTCTGGAGCCATCTTTCCTGAGCTAAGACAAAATGTGTGAGCCAGAGGCTAAAAAACTGTGAGCTAGCTCACACTAGCTCAGCTTAGAGGGAACACTGGTGGTGGCCAGTGTTCCCTCTAAGCTGACTTAAGTGTGAGCTAGCCTACAGGGTTTTTTAGCCTCTGGCTCACACATTTTTGTCTTAGCTCAGGAAGGAGGGCTCCAGAGCAA
>NW_015163733.1:0-274 GCF_001447785.1 Gekko japonicus | reverse complement strand
CACCTGGAGGGCGGGAAAGCCTACCAACGACCTGGAGTTGGCAACCCTTTACCCCACTGAGGAGCCTGCCTGTCCCCCCACCCCGCTCTACCCCCAATTCTCCAGGAATCTCCCTACCTGGAGGAACCCAACTCATTGCCTGGAGAGAGACTGGAAAGTAGGAGGGCGATTGCGAGGGGAGGGTTCTGAGTGCGCCTGTGGCCATTTACAGGGGGCAAGAGGAGAAACAAGTGACGTTTCGCACCCAGAGCCCCGAAGTCACCCCTGGGCAATG
>NW_015163732.1:101809-103456 GCF_001447785.1 Gekko japonicus | reverse complement strand
AAAGGTGCCCCACTGGACTCTGAATTTGTGCTAATGCTTCAGACCAACACGGCCGACCACCTTGGAAGGCTTTCACGCTGACTGTTGTTTGTATCATTCTTTTAAAATGTTGCTTTTAATTATTTAACTTGCATGTTCTTGTTGCCACGATTTTTGTGTGACCTTGTAACCAATGTTCCCTCTAAGCAGTGGAGTCTTGTGAGCAAAATTTCTATTTGGTGAGCTACCGGCATTAAAGTTGTGAGCGAGCGATTTGACCGCTGCGTAAATTAACTTTGCTCTGTAGCCGTCCCTTCCTGAGCTAAGACAAAAATGTGTGAGCCAGAGGCTAAAAAACTGTGAGCTAGCTCAGACTGACTCAGCTTAGAGGAAGCATTGCTTGTAACCCGCCCTGAGCAGGGAGGGGGGGATAGAAATTGAATTAAACAAATAGATTTGTTGCAGGCCCTGGTCTCAGGATGAAAGGACTCAGAAATTTCCATTTCTACTCATGTCTGATGAAGGGGGGCATTGACTCTTGAAAATGTATGCCCTGAAACACTTGTTGGTCTCAGAAGTGCAACTGGACTTGGATCTAACTGTTCTACTGCAGACTGTTCTACTGCTACCTTCCGAAACTAATCTAATGTGTGCATGGCAGACTGGTCTTGGAAAGCAGAATTTGAACCAGCAAGGTCCTGAGATAGATCTTAAAAAACAAGACACACATGCACACACACAAAACTAGAGGAAGTTCCTAGTCCTGATGTTTTTGACCAAAAGCAACAGAAGTACTTCTCCACCCAAAGAGAATTCACTGCTGCAAAAAGTGGCGGCGGCTACAAGCATAGACAGCTTCAAGAGGGGATTGGATGAAGATACGGGGGAGAGGTCCACGAGTGGCTGTTAGACACCAGGAGATAGAACACTCTGTCTGGGGCAGTGACTCTGTATTCTTGGTGCTTGGGGGGGGGCAACAGTGGGAGGGCTTCTGGAGTTCTGGCCCTACTGGTGGACCTCCTGATGACACCTGGGTTTTGGCCACTGCGTGAGACAGAGTGTTCAACTGGATGTACCATTGGCTCGATCCAACATAGCTTCTCTTATGTAGATAATAGTTGGGGAAATCTAGCATGCCTGGGGGTGGGGGTGAAGAGCATGGCTTTAGTCAACCTACATTTAAAGCCCAGGGCACACACTGCCATTGTCTTTGTTCTGCACCAGATAGCATGTGGTGTAGTGGTGCCATGGACACATTGAATGGGTATGGGATTCTTAGTGGTCCCTTCGCCAGCCTTCAGGAGTAGCCAGGGGTGTGGGGGGCTGCTTGCTTCTGTCAAGATCCCACACTACCGTAGCATGTGCCTGAACACAGGCCTCGCTTTGCTAACCGTTTACTTTTAAAAAGTATCAGTTGCCTTTCCACTCTAAGCCCAGTCCACCATTTCAGTTAAATTGTACAAAATTGAGCAATCCGGAAATAATGACAAAGGTAATCAAAAGTGACACAAATACTTGTACAGTTGCTGATTAAATCTTAAGTGCTCTTGATGTGCAGGAAGGACTTAAAATGTTCTGGTGCTAGATGAATTTGCTGGGGGTGGAGGATATTTGATAGAGCAGCACTACAGAAAAGGTCCTTCTTTGGGGTGGGGGCACACCCACTTA
>NW_015163732.1:101235-101792 GCF_001447785.1 Gekko japonicus | reverse complement strand
CGTCAGAAGAGGAACTTAGCCAGTGGGCAGGTTCATTCGGGAGCAGGTGATCTTTGGTTCCAGGCTACCTAAGTTCTCTGTAGCTGAACATGCTTCCCCCTGGCCCAACAGGCCACGTTGACTGGGAAGTTCCTATGTACCTAGAAGTTCTCTCCTGGCTATGAAATTGAGGACTGGTTCACACACCAGTGTGAAAGGAGCTGCGGTGGCTCAAGTGGTTAAGACGCTGAACTGCAGCCTGTGGAAGGTCAGTAGTTCAGCAGTTCGAGACCCGAGTTGCCGCGTGATGGAGTGAGCTCCCATCTCTAGTTCCAGCTCCTGCCAACCTAGCAGTTCGAAAGCAAGAAATTGCAAGTAGATAAATAGGTACTACTACGGTGGGAAGGTAACAGCGTTCCGTGCGCCTTGGTGTTTAGTCATGCCGGCCACATGACCACGGAAAAGTCTTTGGACAGCGCTGGCTCTTCGGCTTTGAAATGGAGATGAGCACCGCAACCCTAGAGTCGGACTCGACTGGCTTTCGAGCAAGGGAACCTTTACCTTTACCTTCACACACC
>NW_015163732.1:100652-100916 GCF_001447785.1 Gekko japonicus | reverse complement strand
ATGCAAAGGCTCTTTCTCGATGCTGGAATCCCACCACCTGCAGTCAGAAGCAGTGTGGTCCCTTTTGTCCCTCCCTCCCTGCCTGCCTGCCTGCCTGCGGGAAACAGTTTACCAAAACATAGGAAAGTAACTGCTGTGCCTCTTGCAATAGTTGCCTGAGGCCCGGGATCAGGCAGAAGACCACCCTGTGATGTGTCGCCTTGTTTAGCCTGATCACTTCCAGAGGTGGGGTTCTAGCCAGCTGATCTACATCTGAAAACACTG
>NW_015163732.1:96708-96915 GCF_001447785.1 Gekko japonicus | reverse complement strand
CAGCATTATTTATGTGATTCATTTATACCCTGCCTTTCTCCCCAGTGGGGACCCAAAGCAGTTTGCATCAGTCTCCTCCGTTTATCCTCACAACAACCCTGTGAGGTAGGCTAGGTTGAGAGAATCTGACTGGCCCAAGGCCACCCACTGAGCTTCCATGGCGTGAGGGGAGATTCAAACCTGGGTCTCCCAGATCCTAGCCAACAC
>NW_015163732.1:88972-96683 GCF_001447785.1 Gekko japonicus | reverse complement strand
AATTTCATAAAGACTAAACATAAACATACAATTTTTAGATTCAGGTGGGTAGCCGTGGTGATCTGACGCAAGAGAACAAAGTTTTGAGTCCAGTGGCACCTTTAAGACCAACAAAGTTTAACTCTGCGTATAAGCTTGTTGGCAGAGTAATTAACACAGCAACGGTGCACAACCTTATTAAAGAGTAGATAAAGCTTTATTTAGGAATTAACATACTTGATAGGAAAGAGGAGGGACAGAGAGAGGTTCTTAACTACGTCTCTAGCTGAGAGAGGGGGTAAGACTGAGTGTGATACTTTCGAGAAGAAGGGGGGAGTTGCCCTGAGAGTAGCAATCTGGAGACAGACAAGGAAGGAAATTTAACAGGAGAGAGAAGGTGCTGAACTCACAATCCTGTCTAATTGTCTTCCTGCTGCCCCCTGCAGGTCTTCTTCTTTGTACACCAGACATAGCCATTTCCAACAGAGTTTTCATGTACATGCACACTTTTTCAGATACCTTAGCACTGATCAGATATTTTTAGCACTGATACTTTTCGCAGAGTCCTATCAGCACCATGAGGGCTACCATGGAGAGTTCCCGCAGAACTCTAGTCTACCTTCAGAGGGCAGTAGCGGGCAGCATACTTCCCCAGAGATTTCCAAATTGGCTGGCGAGACCGAAGACTTGAAGCTGTTTTAGTCACCAACTAGAAAAAGAAACAAATAATATATTGATTTAGCCAGTTCATTTGGGTAGAACTTTGCGAGGCAAATCTAGAGCGTTATTGGCAAGGCAGCTTTGCAAATAGATCAAGGTAATTAAGTTGACCGAAAACATTTATTATGTAATGGGAACATCAGTAAAATTAAGACTTGTTCGCAAGGAAAGAAAATAGAATTGGTATAAAACTGAACTCCTCCATGATCAAAATGCAAGTGCTCAAGTCTTTGGACAAAAGAAGGTTTCACAAGAAGAATCCACTGTGTCCCTCTTCAGTAGCTGTAACTGTCCGGGCTGATATCACACAGTCTCTGGAAGCCAAAGATGCCATCATTTCTGATTGGCAGGGGAAAGCAGGCTCGTGATTGGCTGGGTTTGAAGTCAGCCTTGTGCTCCTCAGCATCCACATTTCGACACAGCTGCTATTGTGTGTCTTGCTCAGAATGTGGCTTGGAATTGTTTTGATGTGGACACATACATCAGCATAAGCCTGGCTAGTCTCACACACACACACTCAACCAAACTTCCCTCACAAAGGGGTTGTTGAGAGAATACAGTGGAGGAGGAGAGCACATCAATGTAAGCTGCTTTGGGTCCCCAGGAGGGAGAAGAGCAGAGTATAAATACCTAAATAAGTAGTTATATTCTCGCTTCGAGTCTTTTAGGTTCAGTAGCTGTGAAAGTCTGTGAGTTAAGTCAATGCCTGATGAAATTATTGACTGCTGAGGAGGTTAGTGTGGGCGATAGATTTTGTGTATTTTAGCTCTTTTAAGTCGGGGCTTGAATACTGTGTGAGGAGAATAGTTTCCATTTGGGACGAGGGTGTGGGAATGAATGTGGCTGGTCTCACAATGGATCCCAGCTGCTTCGCAGAGAGGGAGGCAGGTGACGGGCATTCTGCTGCGCTCTTGCTTCCTTTCCAAGTCCTCCTTCCTCTCTGTTCTGGTCCTGACATCTGTCGCTCTTGGAGCCACGGCTTCAGCTGTCTTTCAGAACAATTTATTTGCTGCTTCCGAATCCCAGAATAGGCACACTGCGTGGGCTGTCGCCGCTTTGGTGAGATGGTGGAGGCAGCCGGGCTCCTTTGGCACCACACAGGGCCCTCCCACTTGCTTGGGGGGGGGGAGATGCACTCCCTCCAAGCAGAAGGGATCTCCTTTCTCACTTTCAGCTGGCACAGTGTCTGTCCTAAATCCCTTTCTGGTAGGGATGAGAACTTCACAGCCCTGGACGGTCTCTTGCCAGATGCCCAAGCAGATTGGCAAATGTTGTGCTTCTCTCCGACAGGAAAGGACCCGAGAGTCCCATAATGCATTTGGCTTGTATCAGCAAGACTCGTGGCAACAATTATTGGCCCTTGTCTCGGATTTCTCCCTCCTCATGGAATGCCATTTTGTCACCAGCCATGGTTTATGCTCAAAGTCTTGGGGGAAACCTGCGTGTCAGTGAAACTCTATAGCCCTCGGGTTTTGCGGATAGATTCGAGTCCAGTAGCACCTTTGAGACCAACAAGAGTTTCAGGGTATTTTGCTGGGTGGGCTTAGAAACCTTCAAGGCTGAGATCTGCATCCAACACAGCTGCTATAGGTTTTGCTTTGTCTCTACTGTCTTTACAGAAGGACACGAGAAGCGCCCCGCTGGATTAGACCAGCGGTCCATCTCGTCCAGCATCCTGCCTTAGAAAGTTGGCAGGAAACAGCAAAGACTTCTGCCATCTGCAGTGGTACCATCTGGTCAGCTTTGTCTTCCGTTCGAGACATCAAAATACATTTTTGGCAATATCGGGCGACACCTTTTAACTAAGCTTAGCAGGGAGCCAAGTAGTACAAAGCAGAAACAGATTTGCACATGGATGTGCGGAGTGGGCGGGGGAGAGGTTGCTGCGTGCATTTCAATTCCTTTTTTATCTTTGACGGTGTGGCAGGAGCTGCCCCAGTGCCCTGACCCAAACATTATCTGGGCCAGCTTGGTGTAGTGGTTAAAAGGTTGCCCTAAGAGCTGGGGGATCCACATTCAAATCCCTGCTATATCCTGAAATTCACTGGGTAACCATGGGCTTATGGCAAACTATCAGCCGGTTTGGTGTAGTGCTTAGGAGCACGGATTCTAATCTGGGTTAAACCAGGTTTAATTCCCTCCTCCACTCACAGCTGCTGGATGACCTTGGGTAAGTCATAGTTCTGTCAGAACTGTCCTTGAAAAGAGCCATTTCTGTCAGAGCTCTCTCAGCCCGACCTACCTTACAGGGTGTCTGTTGTGGGGTGGGGAAGGGAAAAGAGTTTCTAAGCCGCTCTGAGACTCCGAGTGAAGGGCGGTGTATAAACCCAATCTCCCCCCCTCCTCCTCTTTCAGCCAGGATGACCTAGTTTGAGGACTTATCCTTATCCCTAGAACAGGGCTTAAACTGCCACCTCCTGGTAGTTCCGGGTCCCCGAGAGATTAAGTTTGCCCCTACTAGGGCCGGGGCATTTTCGGTAGCGGCTCCTACCTGGTGGAATGAGCTCCCAGAGGAGATCCAGGCCCTGCGGGACCTTATGCAGTTCCGCAGGGCCTGCAAGACGGAGCTCTTCCACCAGGCGTGCGAGTAGGAGCCACTGCCGCCACTATCCTACCACCGAGGTAGTATGTCATCGGCTGCCCTACGAAAGTAGGGCAGGTATGCCCAGGCAGAAGTCATAGACAGCATAGCGGGACGCTATTGAGATAGCTGGCCACCAAAGCTGGATGGTTATTCCCATCTTGGCTGAATGATATAGCACCGTGTTATAGGATGGTTTTGGGGGTTAGATATTGTGTTTTATTGTATGTTTTATTGTATTTTAGATTCTGGCTTTGCCGCCTGTGAACCGCCCTGAGCCTTTGGGAGGGCGGTATAGAAATCCAACAAACAAACAAATAAATAAACAAACACTGTGGTACATTTTTTTAAAGTTCATATTGAAGTGTTAAAGACTACCAGAATGAGGAATAGCTTATCTGAGGACCCAGACCCAAAGGGCAAACTGGAGAGGTGTTTTTGTAACTAGTTTGCACCATCTAAGCTTTGCCTCGGCTACTTTTAAAAATAAAACCCATCTTTGGTCGTTAAAACAGAAATATCTTTTTTTTTTGTGGTGCTATTCTAATACAATATGGGAAATGTCACGGGATGATAAGCCCTTCAATTTTTTTAAATTGTACCTGGCTCTTTCCTTTCCCCCATTTTATCCTTGCAGCAACAAGCACCCTTCGAAGTGGGGTTGGCAGAGAGAGAGTGGCTGGTCCGTGGGTAACCAGTGACCTCCATGGCAGAGGAGGGATTTGAACCTGGATCTCCCCAGTCCTGGTCAGACTCTGACTACTGCACTGTCTCAAAGTCAAACTGCATTGAGAGCCAGTTTGGTGTAGTGGTTAAGTGCGCGGACTCTAATCTGGGAGAACCGGGTTTGATTCCCCACTCCTCCACTTGCACCTGGCTGGATGACCTTGGCAAGCCATAGTTCTGATAAGAGCTGTCCTTGAAAAGCGCAGTTTCTGTCAAGAGCTCTCTCAGCCCCACCTACCTCACAGGGTGTCTGTTGTGTGGAGGGGAAGGGAAGGGAGTTTGTAAGCCGCTCTGAGACTCTGAGTAAAGGGCAGGGTATAGATCCAGTCGACATTGTCTCCTCCTCCTTCTCCTCCTCCTCTTCTTCTCCTTCTCCTTCTTCCTCAAGTTGGAAGAGACTTCCAGGGTCATCTAGTCCAACCCCCTGCACAATGCAGGAAATTCAGAAATAGCTCCCCACCCACCCCAGTGACCACTGTTCCACACCCAGAAGGTAACAAAAAACCTCCAGGATCTCCAGCCAAACTGGCCTGGAGTAAAATTACTTCCTGATTACTTCAGCTGTCAGTGCTGAAGGTTCTACTCCACCTAACAAATGTATTCATTTCCTCTGCAGTAGCGTGGCTTGCACTGATTGTTTGTTCTTTGGGTTAAAAGTACACTAGGGAGGAAGAAAAGAATGGAATTGTTCTACAGTCTCTTCATAGCAGGTCAAACGGGCCTTCACTTTCATGGTGGAAGAATGCATGCTTCACAGAAGTTAATGTCCGTAAGTGTGAATTTATACGCATGCGAGCTATAAGTGAGGCATGCCCACTCAGAGATTAAACTCCCAGAGACCCTGTGTGAACACTGAAAGTGCTGCAGCAAGATTTTATCTATTTATTTATTTGATTTAAGGTTCACCTTTCACACGGAGACTGAAGGCAGATTACGAAATCTAAAAACAAGGCAACCAGATGACATAAGCAGGCAAGGCAATCATGACAAAATTAGAAGACAGTTGTCCGGGGTCCACCACCCTACTCCGCTGGCCCTCAGAGCGCAACCCTAGGAGGCATGGGCAACAAGGGCCTCTTAGAGATGCAGGTGACCCAGCAGCCTCGATGGGAAGAAGAGAGAAGACAGCCCCTCCCCCAGTTGGGCTGTGGGGCATCCTGGAGAGCAGGCACCAGGACCCAGTCGGGGCCGAGGCCAGAGCCAAGCTCACAAAGGAAGTAGGGCTGGGTGAAGTGGCTACCCCAGCCAAGGCTAAGAGAAGGGAGATGGGGAGGGTCCAATGAGAGTCATGTTCAGGGCGGACAGCTGAAAACCCTCCCACCTGCTCCTCTGAAGGAAGATGGGGATTGGTGGGAGAGGGGAAGGGGACAGACTGGGAGGCTGACTTAAGCCAGATGGCTCGGGCAGGCCATGGAGGAAGAATGTGTGTCTCTCAAAGCAGAAGCAGAGTGCCCCGAGAGAAGCCCCGAGAGCGTGTGGACTGGGGAGAGGAACAAGGGTGAGGCTAACTCCCCTCTCCAGCTATATCTGCGGCCTGCCCTTCTGTTGCTACGGGCTACAAAATCACGTCCTGGAGACCCCAACTCCTCAGGCGACTGCCCCAGAGGAGCCAGGACCTGACAACAGAACATTCTTAAGACATGAAATACCACAGAAAATGGACTACAGCAGACACCCGATGGAGGTGTAAGGTTCAGTGAGCCGAACTAGGATTTGTGAGACTCAGGTCCAAAGCCCCGCTCTGACATGGACTTGTTGGTTGACTTTGGTTAATCACAGATTCTCAGCCTTGCAGGGTTGTTGTGAGGATAAAACGGAGGACAGGAGAATGATGCAAGAGTCTTTGGGACCCCATCGAGGAGAGAGGCAGGGTGTAGATGAAATACATACATAAAAGTAGGACATAGGACTATGCTTGCTAGAAAGACAAAAAATAGGAACATGGGGTTATCAGGCACACGGTCCAGAGACTGTCGGTGGGAAGTAGGTAGAGCCCTGGTGGGTGGGTGGGTTCCCTTTAAGAAGCCTTGTGAGTTCATGGCCACTGGCTGTAAAATCACTACTTAGAGAGAGTCTCAGTCTACCACTGAGCCATGGCCCCGACCCATAAATTATGCACACTGAACATAGGAATTCCATCTAGAAACCCAACATGCATGCACAGTACCTACGCATCTACAAAACCGAACCTAAAAAACACAGAGACAAAACCATCTACAGAAATATAAAGAGAAGCAAAATGCACATTTGGATCATCCCTAATGAAATAGTGACACAAGCCCCTTTGCATGGCCCTTCAAAACAACAGATCCTCGGCTCCCTCTGTGTGTCATGCACGCTCTGGAGGCAAAGGCCGCATCCCACGTTCTGATCCACCAACATGGAAGAAGATGACACCACCGAGGAGAGAGATTCCCTTGAAGGAGCTTTTCCTTTCCAGTAGAAACACACAGTTGCTTCGGCTGTTGCATTGTCTGAAAGTACAGCCGTATTAAAGCTTCTCACAGCCCCACAATAAAATCTAACTCTGTCCCCATCTTATAGCCTGTTAACTTTTTAGGTTTGACAAACAGCAGTTTACCCACTGCTGAGGTAAATGCAACCACAGTGGTGCTTTGGAATCTGACAGACACTCAGATATGAGAGGCTTCATTGCCATTTCCAGAGCCTTGAAATTCAATTGTTAAAACTTCCACTCACTGAAACATACATTCCATTTCAAACAAACTCCCCCTCTTTCTGTCTTGTTTCTAGTGATGCTCACACATGCTCACAAACAGGAGCTTCTCCCTCCACTGTTATCTAGTTTGCTTTCTTAAAGAAAAAAAAATGGTCTCAAGGATTTTTTCTTTTTTCTCTTTTTACATTTCTATTCTATTGCTGATTTCTTTGCTTTTGCTTAATGTGTTTAGGCTTCTTAAAATTGATTCACTGTATTGTTTTTAAAATCTTGATGTACTTTTACGATTATGGTACATTTAATTTATTATTATTATTATTATTATTATTAGATGATGATGATGATGATGTCTTGAGGGCTTTTGCTAGGAGGTGGCATTATTTATTTGATTTTTTTAGTCGTCACTCACCTGGACATTAAAATATTAAAATATGTGGCTGTCACTATTAAAATAGGCCAAACATGGTTATTTACCCTCCAAAGGCCAACCTAAACAATTGGGCTTCGCATGTCCTGCAGAAACTAAACGGGGGGTCATCTGAGAGTGCGTTCTACAGGGCAGGGGCCACGACTGAGAAGGCCCTTTCCCTGGTGACAGCTAAGTGATCCATCCTGGGGCCAGGCACCTGGCAAGAGGCCCCTAGACGATGACTCTAGTTGCTCCCTCATTTGGAGGGGGAATACATTTATTGATTTACATTAGGATTCCTCCTTCAAATAAGGGGGTGTGATAAGGAAGCTGAAGGAAGGGGCAACATTTAGGTGAAAACCTGTAAGTGGGAAGGGTGGTTTCCCCTGACACGTTTTCTGCAGCAGATTACAGTCTCCACAGCAGTATTTTCTTCACCACAGACATGCAAGGACCCACAGCCATTACTGAGGATCATGTGATTATCTCGCCACCTCACAGGGTTGTTGTGAGGGTAAAATGGAGAAGGGGCAACCTTGTAAGCTCCGTGCAGGAAGTGTAGATAAAAAAATGGATGTGGAGACCATAGATTCAGTCCTGGAGATCTACAGGAATT
>NW_015163732.1:87649-88840 GCF_001447785.1 Gekko japonicus | reverse complement strand
GGTGTTTTTGGCCATTGTGTGACAGAGTGTTGGACTGGATGGGCCTTTGGCCTGATCCAACATTGGCATCTCTTATGTTCTTATGTTCTTATCAGTTCCCCTGGAGAAAAGGGCAGCTTTGGAGGGTGGACTTTATGGCATTGTACCATACGGAGGCCCCTCCCCTCCCCAAACCCCACCCTCCTAGGCTCCACCCCCAAAACTCCCGGGGATTTCCCAGTCCTAGAGTTTTCAGCCCTAGTCTGTCTCTTTGATCAGAGGCCCACATCTCGCCTCTTCCCTCGTTCATAGCTAAGCAACTGCCGATGGGAAGATCAGGACCTCCATTTTTAACAAGGAAAAAAAACCCCACCCTGGAGCATCTGGCAGGTCAAGACAAGCTCCCTCACCCTCTCGTGTGTCACACAAATTTTGGGGTAGTTGATTTGGGTTCTGCCCAAAGGCGCTTGCGCCACAGAAGTGCTCTCCACAAATAAGGACATTAGCTGGCTTGGCACACAGAGGTACGACCTTAATGCAGTCGCTGGAAAGAGCTTCCCAGCTGACACGTCCTGATGTCTGGAGCCTTAACTGATGTGCAGTCCAGTCTTGGCAGCCGTGGTCCTCACTCCCAGCTCTTAAAGAACTGCCGTTGGACTGGGAAAGGACATCTCGATCAATCATTTAACAGCCACGCCGAGTATTTCTGTCATCTTTTTCTTCCTTGCTTAAACAGCTCTGTCTCAATCTTGATAATCCTTACAAGCAGCCCTTATTATTTATTGACTGCATTTTTAAAATCCTGTTCGTTTTCCAAGGTACACTGCATTGGTCAGGCCGCACTGGGAGTATCGTGTGCAGTTCTGGAGGCCTCACTTCAAAAAGGATGTGGACAGAATGGAGTGGGTGCAGAGGAGAGCGACGAAGGTGATCGGAGGCCAAGCCCTGTGAGGAAAGACTGAGAGACTTGGGAATGTTTAGTCTGGAGAAGAGGAGGTTGAGGGGGGACATGATTGCTCTCTTTGATTATTTGAAGGGCTGTCTCTTAGAGGAGGGCAGGGAGCGGTTCCTGTGGGCAGCAGAGGACAGGACTCACAAAAATGGGTTTAAATTAAGGGCTTAAAGACTGCCAGTGAGGGGGAGCCCACCACCTCCCTATGCAGCTGATTCCATTGTTGCACAACTCTTCCTATAAAAACGTTTCCCCCAGTA
>NW_015163732.1:66680-87381 GCF_001447785.1 Gekko japonicus | reverse complement strand
TATCCAGCTGGTACCTTCCCGCCCTTAATTTAAACCCATTATTGCGAGCCCTGTCCTCTGCTGCCAACAGGAACTGCTCCGTGCCCTCCTCAAAGTGGTCAAAGTTTCCCTTGCTCGAAAGCCAGTTGAATCTGACTCTAGGGGGCGGTGCTCATCTCTGTTTCCAAGCTGAAGAGCCAGTGCTGTCTGAAGACTTTTCCCGTGGTCATGTGGCCGGCATGACTAAATGCCGAGGCGCACGGAATGCTGTTACCTTCCCACTGAAGTGGTACCTATTTATCCACTTGCAATTTCTTGCTTTCGAACTGCTAGGTTGGCAGGAGCTGGGCCAGAGACGGGAGCTTACTCCGTCACACGGCACTCGGGTCTTGAGCCCTTCAAATACTTAAAGAGAGCAATCATGTTCCCCCTCCACCTCCTCTTCTCCAGACTGAACATTCCCAAGTCCCTCAGCCATCCCTTATAGGGCTTTGTCTCCCGGTCTCCGATCATCCTCATCGCTCTCCTCTGCACCTGCTCCATTCTGTCCACATCCTTTTTGAAGTGAGGCCTCCAGAACGGCACACCATACTCCAGTGTGGCCTGACGAACGCATTGTACAGCGGGATGATGATACCTTGCGATCTGGATGGTATGCAGTAACACACAATAGTGCCCTCGGGGGATCGCAGTTCCCCCGGGTGAGGTATGGGGGGCGGGGCACATGACGAAGCCCCGCCCCCTGCTTCCCGCTTCCGGCCCTCATTCAGCCAGGAGGAGGCAGGAGAAGAGGGAGGGTAAGTTGCTTCCTCCCCGCCTCTCCCCACCCCTGCCTGCCTGGGGCCAGGGAGGGCCTTCGCGGGGCTTCCTCGCACTCCCGCCGGCCTTGCAGGTCCACCGCCGGGCCCCTGATGTCAGGGGGTGTGGCATATGCTAATGAGTTATGCTAATGAGTTCCCCTAGCTCTTTTTCTACGAAACGACCCCTGACTATATTTCAACCTCTTGGGGGATCCTAGGGTTGCCAACCTCCAGGTAGTGGCTGGAGATCTCCTGCTATTACAACAGATCTTCAGGCAACAGAGATCAGTTCACCTGGAGAAAATGGCCACTTTGGAAGGTGGACTCTGTAGTATTATGCTCCACTGAAGTCTGTAGTATTATGCCCCTCTCCAAACCCCACCTTTCTCAGGTTCCACCCACAAAGTCTGCAGGTATTTCCCTATCTGGAACTGGCAACCATATCATCTGGAAAAGTGCAAAAGCCAGCCAACTGCGGACGCTCAACCTCTCCTAGGCCACCTTTCTGCGGCCCTGTTCGGACTCTCTGCTCTTTCCCAGTCAAAGGCTCTTTGTGTTGGATCTAGCAGCAGAGGCTGGGGATTTTTGCAGCTGCCCCGAGAATGACAAAAGCGTATTTTTGAGTGCAATTAACCCTCACCCCCCTGATGTATCACTCATAATGGTGGCTAATTAGGGCAGGACTGGCGTGTGTTGCAAGCTGTTGTTTCAATGGGATGGGATCAATATCCTTGTTTAGGATTTTATTGGAAATATGACCCTAGAAGATTGGCATTGCCAGACGGTTCGGTTTAAAGCAGCATGCCACTGAAATGTCATTTCCCCCCTTAATTCTCAGAAGTATTTTAAAGCCGGAAGTCAGTCCTTTCTTAACCTCTTGCTCTGGAACATCCCCATGGTTTTTATAGTAATCCTTTTAAGGTATACTATGCCAATAAAGATTAACCGAAGATTGGCATTACCAGACGGTTCGGTTTAAAGTAGCATGCCACTGAAATGTCATTTTCCCCCTTAATTCTCAGAAGTATTTTAAAGCCGGAAGTCATTCCTTTCTTAACCTCTTGCTCTGAAACATCCCCATGGTTTTTATAGTAATTCTTTTAAGGTATACTATCCCAATAAAGGTTAGCCGAGCCGGAGGGTGCAAAATAAGTTGGGGCCAGCCCTGTAACCGAACTGAGCCGAACATCCCCGTGGTCTGGATAGGGCAGTTGAAATTTGAATCCCGTTTCGGAACATGAATTATTTATTTATTTGTTAAATCAGATTTGCTCGGCCGCCTTTCCCTATGAACTCAGGCAGATCAGGAGAAGGGAGGGCAGGAAGGGTTGCATCAGTGCTTAGTTCTTGTGGCCCTTTCTTACTAGCCCAGGAAATACTGACCGCCACTTTGGGGTCAGGAAGAAATTGTTCTCTAGGCCATTTTGGCCAGGGATTCTGGAGAGGGTTTTTTTGCCCTCTTCTGGGCATAGAGCAGGGGTCACTGGGGCTGTGTGGGAGGAGGTATTTGTGAATTTCCTGCATTGTGCAGGGGGTTGGACTAGATGACCCTGGAGGTCCCTTCCAACTCTACGATTCTATGATTCTAAGCAGGGCTCAGAGTTGCTTCCAACAGAGCAAAATACAATAAATAATTTGATTTAAAACCAACGTTAAAAATTACCTAAAAACATGTCAATAAATGAAGCAATATAGGTTCTAAAATGGTGGAAAAAAGAAATTCAGCTCCCGAAGCCTTCTAGGGGGAGGGGTTACGAGGGATGGGGGGGGAGTATGTGAGAGTGGTCAGGTGTCATACTGTCCTGTCGCTGTCCTCAACCAAATGCCTGGTGGGACATCTCTGCCTTGCATGCCCTGCGGAAAGGTATTAACTCAGCAGCTCCAGAAGGCTTGCATGTTATCCAAACTGACATCATTTCCCCCAAGATCATCTCTGGCTCAGAACATAAGCTTCTGCACATGCGCAAAGAGTGACAGAATATTAACAGAGTGCTCAAAGCACATGGCACATCAACCCTAGGGTGTGTGTGTGTGTGCTGCTGTAGAGAATAATGTTACACATGGAGCTTTTTTATATTAGCAAACTAATACGAGTCCTTTATTGTAAGGAACTCCCTTCTAGGCAGGCCAGAGCAGAGATAGGATTCTAATCTGGTCTAACTAGCTAGGATGGATGGAGACACAGGAAACATGTCCTGCTCTCATGGTAGTAAGATGGAGTGTGCGAGAGAAGGTGTCAGCTGGAAGGAAAGAGCAAGAGTCCAGTAGCACCTTAAAGACTAACAAAATCTGTGGCAGGGTATGAGATTTCATGAGTTCATACCCTGCCACAAATTTTGTTAGTCTTCAAGGTGCTATTGGACTCTTGCTCTTTTCTGCTGTTACAGACAAACACAGCTACCCATCTTGATATATCTAGCTGGAAGGAAGGAAGGTCCTCCAAGAGCAGTCATCTGTGCCTCAAACGAATAGCATCAGAACAGTAGAAAGGAAGGGATGCACAGGTTCTGGCCTATCACCCTGACTCTCTATATCCCTCCTCTAGAGTCTGAAGCTAGGAGACAGGGCAAAAGTCCTTTACTTCTAACAGTAACTACCTGGTTTGGAATATGAATGCACCATTTGTAATGCTTGAGTGACATCGAAACTGAGCTATTTTGGTGTAGTGGTTAAGAGTGGCAAACTCTAATCTGGAGAACTGGGTTTGATTCCCCACTCCTCCACATGCAGTCCACTGGGTGACCTTGGGTCAGTCACAGCCCTCTCAGAGCTGTTTTCAAAAGAGCTCTCTCAGCTCCACCTACCTCACAAGGTGTCTGTTGTGGGGAGAGGAAGGGAAGGAGATTGTAAGCTGCTCTGAGACTCCAAGTGAAGGGTGGGGTATAGATCCAACTCCTCCTTCTCCTCCTTCTTTTCCTTGACAGGTTCTTTTCTGGCTCAGAGTGTAATCCTGCATCTGCTTGGTTAACTTGCAGTTGTCTGGTTTGGAATATGAATGTGTCCAGCTCATTTGGCTCAGTTTATTTATCAAACGGTCATTATTTCTCGCTGAAAACCGTTTTTTCAAGCATGGAAAGCCAGTGAGAGCCTGTGCATGCATGGTAAGGATTGTGGCTCACTGGGCTGTTGGTAGGAGCACGCACAAAAAATCTTGAACGTTAGCACTTACTCTTGGTGAAGGTCTCTTTGATTGCTGAGAAACTAGTAGCAGGCACCGACATTACCAGCTGGAAGAGAACTTTTGGAAAGGATGAAAAAAACTGAAAAATATGGAGCAAAAGTTCTGAATCAAGGTGAGAGAAGTTTGCCTATTACACACAAAAAAAACAGAATTCTTTTGACTTATCAAGACAGATGGAACAAAGTACTAAATACTCAATTAAAAGATGAAATATGGAATGAGATCTGGAATATGTATGAATATAAATCCTCAGTGATCTCAATCCGTCTATTAAATTTTAAAATATTAACATTTTGGTATCTAACACCAGTCCAACTAGCACATATTAAGAATATTACTCCTACTTGTTGGAGAAATTGTGAAGATAGAGGAACATATTTACACTGCTGGATGTACTGTACTAAGTTAAAGTTTTTTGGGGAAAAGGTTTTAGAAACTATTAAAAATATTACACAAGTTACCTTACCTTTTGTACCTGAAGTAATTTTACTAAATATTAGAAAAGACTTGCAGACATCTTTGTTAAATGATATTAGAATAGCTTTTTTACTATATCCTGCGAAACTGGTAATAGTGCAAAATTGGAAGTCAGAAACGAATTTTTCTATGAACAACTGGTTTAAAAATATATGGCAATTATATCTAATGGATAAAATCACCTGGTCTATACAACATGTGTCTTATGAAAAAAGAAAAATAGGATATACTGTATGGTCGCCTATATTAGAATATCTACAATCTCAAAAAGAAGTACCAGAAGATATTTTAAATTTATAATTAAAATTAAATTACATTTTATTTCAACTTTGTAAAAGAATTATGTTAACGTTTCTTATTGTACTATTGTATTAAGAATTATTGTTATTTGTTATTTGTGTGTGTAAAGTTCAAAATTAATAAAATATATTTTTTTAAAAAAAAGTTTGCCTATTATTAGGCCCGTAATGAGGAAAGCCATTATTCTGCTTTCAGGACAAAAGGTGGGGACAAAGAAAGCTTTATGTATGAATCAATAAACTGTTTATATTGGAGAAAACTCAAAACTTTTGATTCTCCCCTCCCGTTGACTAAATGGTACACCCCAGAAAAAGCTATGCCATGTGATTGTTATGCCAAGAATGGAGGAATCACAGCCAACAGAATCACCGACTAATGAGAACAAGAAACTTGGGATACAATGAAAATACGTTGAAAATATTCAATGATACAATAAAGTATGTTATTAAACAAGTTGTGTTATCATCATCGACTCTTCGCGACCCCATGGACCAGATCCCGCCAGGCCCTCCTGTCTTCCGCTGTCCTCTGAAGTTGGCTCAATTTCATGTTCGTTGCGTCGATGACACTGTCCAACCATCTCATCCTTTGCCGTCCCCGTCTAAATATTAGGAACCGGTTAATAGAAGGTCTTGTATAATAAATCCAGTCCAAAGAAATACTGTCCAAAAGAAGCAAAACACGAGGATGAGGTATCCGGATTAGATTCAACTCGTTTCCAATTGAAACATTTTCCCTCAACCAAGACTCAGTAATGGACTCATATCCACAAGTAGGGAAAACCCCTTTACAGATCATCGACGCTGTATAGCAAAGAGTACACAATATCAAATGCAGACACTGAACCAATCAAAGTTCTTACAGGGATACTAAATCCATCTTCTTTTGTATACAGAGCTGAAGTGAATTCTGAACCAGACATAGGGTTGCCAACCTCCAGCTGGGGCCTGGCATCCTCCAGGCATCACAGTTGTTCCACAGACGCCACAGATCCATCCCCCTGGAGAAAATGGCGGCTTCAGAGGCAAAATCATGGATGCTGGGTGATTTCCCTCTTCAGGTCTCCCCCTCCACGGGCACTGTCCCCAAATCTCTTAAGAATTTCCCAGTCCAGATTTGGCAGCCCTAGAGGCTTCTGGATTCTCTGAACACCCCCCCCCTCGCTCTTATTAACCCTCCCTTCCTCTTCGCTTTGAAACCACAGAAACATTCTCTAATTGTCAGGCCTCCCTGTGCTCTTCCAAGTTTGGTCTTTTCTCCCCCACTATCACACCCGGGGGCATCGTTAGGCCTTATGGTTTTCATTACCCATTTTTGCTCCTTCTTGCTTCGCCATCTCTCATATCGGGGCTTTTTTATAGCTTTATTTTGAACGGCAATTGCAGAAGGGGAGGGAAGCAGGGATTCTTTCATTAGCAGCCAAACACAACAAACAAGATTTTTTGGGTGTGTGTGTGTGTGTTTAGAATGCGTGCTCTTTCACTGATCAGTTGGTCCTCCTACAAGAAAACCCTCTTGCTCCACAAATGGCTAACAGCTCCTGCAAAGTATAAGCACGTAGCTAAGATGAACTGGCAAGAGGTTTCAATAATAATAATAATAACCGCTCTGTGCAGACTCAGCCAGAAATTGAGAAGTTGAACTGGGTACGCTTAGCCTGGAAAAGACTCTTCAGGTACCTGAAACGCTGTCACATGAAAGAGAGCAAAGTGATCTTTGTTGCCGCAGAAGGCAAGGCCCGAGTTCTAACAGGGGTGTATCTAACTGGGGAGGAACTGAGGCTCAGTGGCAGAGCATCTGATTGGCAGGCAGAGAGTCCCGGGTTCTAGACATTCAAGATGATGAGAGAGTAGGTGATGCAGACGTCTTCTGCCTGAGACCCTGGAGAACCACCACTGGCCTGAGGAAACAGTACTGACCTTGACAGACCATGATCCATCTCCGTATAAGGCAGGTGGGGCCTGAAGATCTCCTACAATTAGAATTAATCTCTAGATCACAGAGATCTGTTCCCCTGGAGAACATGGCAGTTTTGAAGGGTGGTCTCTATAGCATTACACCCTGCTAAGGTCCTTTCCCACCCCAAACCCCAGCCTTCCCAGGCTCTCCCCCCAAATCTCCAGGAATTCCCCAGATCTAGAATTGGGAACCCATGAAAAATATTCCACTTGGTGAAGGATTGTTACCCACCCTCTTACCGCAAAATGCACAAGTACCGGCAAAAAGCAGAAGTCTGCCAGTGAAGTGTCTCTCATTATTGTTAAGTTTATGCTGGAAACATTTGTTATGCAATAGACAAATTGGGGAAAGGCCGGTCAATGGCAATTGGTCACAAAAGCTAAAAAGAACCATGTTCAGAGACATTAAGTCTTTCTAGTACTTAATTCCCCCAAGCCTCTGTTCCCTGCTTGGGGGGCGGGGGAGGCTTGACCATCCTATTGTCTCTTTCTAGACCTACGAGCATTTCTAAAAGGGTGGCTGAGGTGAGGGTGTAAAGCAACTGAAGTGACTCCCCCCCCCCTGCCTGTTCTCTGCCAAGAGAGACAAACTTTTTTAAAATTAAGAGTGAAAAATATATTTCTTCCCACACCCACTGCGCTTATCAGAAAGTGGACAGAGCCACTATAAGGCAGGGCGTATTATGAGCTGCCCTCATTCAAATGAAACGATTTTCCATGACTGGAATAACAGACAGCCGCTGGAGGATCAGGAGGACGGGTAAGCACCTGGGTTTTCCTTCGCCAGTGTGTGGTTCCACTCCCCACTTCAGGATTTCCTCCTTCCCGGATGGTGTGAGGAGGGAGGCTCCTCCTCCTGTGGCAGCCATTTTGGAGTGGCACTCACCAACCCCTCTCAAGATTCCCAAGTTGCTCGCAAAAGTTGCTGGTGGACCTGCAAGGCCGGCGGGAGTGCAAGGAAGCCCCGTGAAGGCCCTCCTTGGCCCCAGGCAGGCAGGGATGGGGAGAGGCGGGGAGGAAGCAACTTACCCTCCCTCTTCTCCTGCCTCCTCCTGGCTGAATGAGGGCTGGAAGCGGGGCGGCCGGAAGCAGGGGGCGGGGCTTCGTAATGTGCCCCGCCCCCCGCATCTCACCCGGGGGAACTGCGATCCCCCGCATTCCCCCCCGAAATGACCTCTGCGGAAGGGTGTCTGTTTGTGCATCAGTTAGGGCTGCCAACTATGGGTTGGGGCCATGTTCTTCCTCCCTCCCTCTCAATTTATATCCCAGTGGTTTATGAAAAGTCAAAATGCAAGAGTCTCGGCTTCTGAACCACCACCAGCATTCAAATGAAGTCTCAGCTCCATTTTAAAGCCACAAGAACGACAACCCAGCAATGGAAACCAATCGCGAAAGCCACCCAGGTTAAACATAAAATTTTAAAGTAGCAGGTGCGGTAAAAACCACAAAGCAGCAATAAAAATAAAGCCAAAAGCTCTGCGCTCAAAGTTACAGTCTCTGGGTTCAGGCCTCCTCAAAGTCCCTCTGAGAAAGAAATGCCTTTACCAACCTTCAGAAGACCGACAGAAAGGGGCCAGTCAGGTCCCAGAGACAGGACGTTCCCCTCAGGGCTGGGATACTTACTGGGCGGCAGCTAGGCAGAGTCTGGGATGGGTGACCAGGAGGAGGCTGATTCCACCGTTGCACAACTCTGACTGGATGGGAGACCATCAAGAAATTCCAGGGTTGCTAAGCAGAGACAGGTAATGGTAAACGGCCTCTGAACATCTCTTGCCTTGAAAACTCTAAGGGGTTGCCCTAAGTCGGTTGCGACTTCACAGCAAAAAAAGAAAAGTGGACCTGTTGATGTTAGGGTTGCCACTCCACAGGCGGAGCCCAGAGATATCCCAGTATTACAGTTGATCTCCAGACTACAGAGATTAAGTTCCCTGGAGAAAATGGCAGCTTTGGAGGGTGGGCTCTGTGGCACGGTATCCCACTGTGGTCCCTCCCCACCCCAAAGCCTGTCCTCTCCAGACCCCTCCCCCAAATCTCCAGGAATTTCTCAACCCATAGTTGGCAGCCCTAACTGATGCACAAACAGACACCCTTCCGTCTGTGGGGGTACTCTGGTGGATCCAAGCCTACACCTTGTGGCAGTGAGTTCCACAAGGCAGAAGAAAAATGCAATGGGCAGGTAGCATTGCTTACAGAAGGCTACCCTGGGAGATCACGGCAGAGGCGAGAGTCAGATCATGAAGCTGTGATTTACGGTTTAGCGTCTTGGCCAGTGATTCCCACATCTTCTAGTTTCAGAAAGTCCCCAGAAGCAGCATGGTGTACACATGCTGGTAGTTGTATCTTGCCTCTTGTGTATTCACATTGTTATTTTATACCCCAAAGCTTGTGGGAGCTCAGCTTTTGTTGCTGTGCTGTGTACACAACAGCCAAACATGCAATCCTATTTTTGTAAACAACCATTTCCAGTTTTAGCCGAGGGCTTAATTTGGGTTGTCGCTAATGGTTCCAAGAAGCCCGCTGCTTTGCTTACAGTGGTTTTGCTTCGATTGATTTGTAATGGGACTATGCACCTACGTCTGGAAAGAATGCTCATTTGCATTACAAATGCCTCTCCTCTGCTTTGTCTTCTGCATGATCAATGATCTGATTGGGTATTAACATAATATATAGCAGGCCAGAGGCTCAGAGAGGCTTTAAGCTTCATCCATGGGGGGAAAAAAGCCTTTCTGCCAGCAGAGGAACATCAAGATGCTTGATGCAGAGCCCCAGTTGGGCAGGCGGTGAGATTTTCAGCTTCCCAGCTCACTGCTAACAAGTTTTCCCCACCATCCTAAACATATTTATTTGCAAATGAGTGCCTCTAAAACCATAGTGCTAAATGAAAGAGCCAGTGTGATAAAGTGGTTAGAGTATAAGCTTAGGAGCTGGGAGGACCTGGGTTTGAATCCCCTCTCTGCCATGGAACCTCACTGGGTGACTGTTGGAGGATTCTCTTAAAATGTACTTCCAAAGAAATCCCCCCTCCCTTTCTCCAAGATCTGTCTGGGAGAGAAAAACCTCAGTATATGTCCCAAACCATAAACCATAAAATATAGATGCTGCGTGATCTATTCTAAATGTGTCTAAGACTTCTAACTGTGACCTTGGGCCAGTTACCTTTTCTCAGTCTAACCTACCTCACAGGATTGTTGTGAAGATACAATGGAGGAGAGGAGAATGATGCAATCCACTTTGGGTCCCCAGTGAGGAGAAAGATAGAGTATACATGAAGAAGAAAAAATTCTTTCCTTGGTATAGCAAGGTTTTATTTTATTTATTTTTATTTATTTAGGTATTTTTACCCCGCCCTCCCCGCAAGCGGGCTCAGGGCGGCTTACAGAGGGCATCGGCCCATGCATAAAATCCATAAAACGATAAAAACATAGCAGCAGTTATGTATAACAATAAATAAATAAGTGCTTCATATGAACTCAAGAAACAGAGATCCAATGAAGTATACTGCCAATCAAAGGGAGGAAAGATGAAATAAAACTCAGTTCCCACTCTCTGCTACAGACTCTGTCTTGGCTCTTTGGCCATGTCACTTAACCTACTTTGCCCTGGTTCCGGAATGTAACACAGAGAAAATATCTCCATTAGGCCTAATAATTCAAAGTGTCTATATGGGATTTTCTTTGGTTTCATGGATAGTGGGTTAAATTGAGACCAGTGCTCCCTCTAAGCTGTGGAGTCTTATGAGCAAACATCCTACTTTGTGAGCTACTGGCATTAAAGTTGTGGGTGAGTGATTTGGCTGTTGCATAAATTAGCTTGCTGTGGAGCCATCCCTTCCTGAGCTAAGACAAAAATGTGTGAGCTGGAGGCTACAAAACTGTGAGCTAACTCACACTAACTCGGCTTAGAGGGAACATTGATTGGGACCTCAGAGATTAAACTTCTGCTCAGCTGTACTGATCTTGAACATGTAACCTTATCTTGGGTCCTCCAACAATCTGTCCTAAGTGAAGAGACTGGGGTTCAAAGCTTTTAAACGATCCTCAATATTTGGGATTTGGATTCATGAAAAAGAAACTAGGAAATATGAAGAAGGAACTGGGAACCAACTTCAGCCTCATGTGAAAGTGAAATATTATTTAGAGTTGCATTGATTACATCTAAGTGCTGTCTAGGTACAGAATCTGGTACTCAATATAACGTATGGGACATTCTATTTTTTTTTGTAAATGAGCAGGCTTCTAATCCCTTTTTATGTAGTGGAATCTCAAAAGCCTAGAATGGGATACCCAGAGGTCAGAAGTCAGATGCTTCACTGTTCTGGTTTCAAAATAGGGTCGTCAGCTCTGGGTTGGAAAATACCTGGAGATTTTGGGGGTAGATCCAGGAGAGGGCAGGGTTTGGGGAGGGTACCTCAGCAGGGTGCAATGCCACAGAGTCCGCCCTTCAAAGCAGCCATTTTCTCTAGGGGAACTGATCTCTGTCAGCTGGAGATCAGGCGTCAAAGCGGGAGATCTCCAGGCCCCACCTGGAGGCTGGGAACCCTAACCAAAAAGGAGTATGATGGTACATTATAGATTATCCTTTATTGCGGCATAAACCTTTGTGGACTAGAGTCTACTTGGTTCGTTTAATGAAGTGTATCCTCTGTCAGCAGCTATATACACTCGCATCTAGGGGCATTTTTTTCTGTGGGCTTAAAAGACCATGAAATGCAAAGAGGTACAGTTTATGCCCTACATAGTTTCTTTGACTAGCAGAAACAAATCAGTCGTGCAAATGAGTTGCAGATGTCCTCAGTTTGCATAACTGAGACAAGCTGCAGAATATAGCATTTTGGGGTGCAAAACTTTGTTTCTTATTTTTAGTCCGAGTGTGTGCGTGCGTGTGCGTGCAGCCTTTCAGACATTTTGTAAATTAAGATTAATGACCCTAACAGGTTAAAAATTGTTCTCCATTTCTCATAGATGGCACATACAATAGCCACTTTTTATAAAGCCCAAAACAGGCTTGTACCAGTGCATTATGCCCAGTAGAAATGATGCATTCAATGGCCACTGTATGCATTCAAAATGTTTAGGGCTGAAGAAATTGCAGCAGTGCTGTACAAGAGCTTTCAAAATTCTTCTCCTGAGAGTCTGGAGTTTCAAATTACCTGGTCTTGTTTCCAAAACTGATGTATTAGGAATCACCATTATTCTGGTTTCCCCATGGCCACTCTGTTTTTGGATGCTTTTCTGCGTAAGCACAATTTGTCACAGCTTTCATGCCTTCACTTCCTCTGCATCTCCCCCCACCTGATATATTATCATCAATATGCACCGATATAAATACGAAACATTACAAAAATCCATTCTAGGCCAAGATCCCCATGTTTCCCTATTGGAATAATTTGCCTTCTGGAGTGTCCTGTCCATCGATGAGATTTATGGGCAGTCTTATCGAGATTCTTTTTGCATGGTATGCTACCTGTGCACTGGAACACATGTGTACATCAGTAAAACACTGAACACTGAAGAATCCCAATGCAGTCACTGGTATGGTCACATGCTGTTTTTGGAAGGCAGTGCGTTTAATCATGGTACATGAATGTAATAGAGAATAGGGTTGCCAACCACCAGGTGGCACCTGGAGATCTCCCACTATTACAATTGATCTCCAGACAACCAAGATCAGTTCTCCTGGAGAAAAGGGCTACTTTGGAGGGTGGACTTTATAGCAGTGATGGTGAACCTTTTAGAGACCAAGTGCCCAAACTGCAACCCAAAACCCACTTATTTATCACAAAATGCCAACACGGCAATTTAACCTGAATACTGAGGTTTTACTTTAGAAAGAACATCTCATACATTAACTTAAGATGATCCAAACAAAGTAAGGGAAGCAATCCCAAATGCTTTCATTTACTTAAAATTATTTGGCATAGAATTCGACACTTTAATTATGGTCTGGGCTTGGCTGGGGCAATGGCACGCGTGCCCACAGAGAGGGCTCTGAGTGCCACCTCTGGCACCCGTGCCATAGGTTTGCCACCACTGCTCTATAGCGTTATACTCTACTGAGGTCCCTCCCCTGGCTCCACCTTCCAAATCTCCAGGTATTCCCCAATCCAGAGCTGACAAACCTAATAAAGAACAATACTGACAAAGCAAGGGAGAGGAAAACTGCACTGAACACATGCTCCAATTCCAGTTTTAGAAATGTTAGAAATTGTCCCAGCTAAACCAGAATTAAGAAGGAAGAAGGGGAGGCAGTATGGTATAATCCAACCTCAGATCTCAGATAATCCGATCGTCAGATCTCAGAAGCTATGCAGGGTCGGTACTTGGATGGGAGACCACCAAGAAGGACTCGGCAGAAGAAAGCAATGGCAAACCACCTCTGTTAGTCTCTTGCCTTGAAAGCCTCTTGCTGGAGTCACTCTAAATTAGTTATGACTTGACGGCACATACTTATATGTAAGAAGGAATAAAACACAATGCAGGCGAGTGACATTCCAGGACAGCAAAGGAGCAGGATGCAGGCAGCTGACTCATCTCTGTTTTTCTTCATCCCCAAAGGTTAGCAGTGCAAGCTGCAATCTGGCGTGGCATTTGGCCTTCTAAAAATCTGCATTTGCTCCCCCCCCCCACTGAGAAGCAATTTGCTAGTCCTTATGACAGTGCAGAACCCCCTGTTCTTGAGAATATCTGTGATGTGTCCCTTTGTTTACTCTTTTTTTAAAAAAAACATTTTATTTTCAGTTTTACAAACAATAAAGTATTTCAAACAAGTCCATTTCCTTTTCCAAATACAAAGTTCATCTTTCTAGTTTAACAATTGATATTCTAAACTAGCCTTTTTCAATCTTACTGAATCTTCTTCATTTTCAGACAATCATATATTATCTCCCATCTCCTCCAGAAATCTTCCTCTGCTTTATTTTGTAGTATTAAAGTTAATTTATCCATTTCAGCTAACTCTAGTATCTTATTTTGGAGTTCTCTTATTGAGGGTATATTTTTGGATTTCCATCTCCTAGCTATCAATATTCTAGCTGCTGTTAAGAAATACGTAATTATTTACTTATAGTTTTTAATTTTATCCGGAATCATATTAAGTAGCCAAATCTCTGGTATTAGAGGAATATTGATTTCTAAAACATCTAGGAATACTTTAGCAATTTCCCGCCAAAAATCTCTGAATGTTGTCACATCTCCACCAAATGTGGAGATACGTTCCTACATTTTTTCCACATCTCCGACACAAATTGGACGCCTTTGGAAAACATGTTTTCCAATGTTTTCCCTTTGTTTACTCTTGACTGCTTTCTTGCCCCAAATCTCTCACAACAGAAGATGAGAAAATCTATGCAAAGCTGCAGAACTAGTTCTACTTGCAGAATTTGGTATTCTGCAACCGGAGAAGAATCATGTTTACTTGGAGGGAGAAAAGCACGAACGAACAAAGCTGCCTCAGACTGGGTCTATCTGGCCATCGGTCCGTCCCACTCAGTATTGTCCACGCCGACTGGCATCAGCTCCCCAGGAAGGACTTTTTGCAGCCATGCAGCTTGAGGTTCTTTAAGTGATGCCAGGTACTGAGAGCTCTACCACTCAGCCTTGGGATGCCAACTGCCAGGGGATGGCTGGAGATCTCCCGCTATTACAACTGATCTCCAGGAGGAAGAGAACTGTTCACCTGGAGAAAACAGCCACTTTAGAAGTTGGACTGTATGGTGTTAAAAAGGTAAAGGTAAAGGTAAAGGTTTCCCTTGCTCGAAAGCCAGTCGAATCCGACTCTAAGGGGCGGTGCTCATCTCTGTTTCCAAGCCGAAGAGCCAACACTGTCCAAAGACGTCTCCGTGGTCATGTGGCCGGCACGATTAAACACCAAGGTGCATGGAACGCTATTATCTTCCACTGACGCATTATCTATTTATCTGCTTGCAATTTCTTGCTTTCGAACTGCTAGGTTGGCAGGAGCTGGGACCAGAGATGGGAGTCACTCTGTCATGCAGCACTTGGGTCTCGAACTGCCAAACTACAGACCTTCCTGTCTGCAGCTCAGTGTCTTAACCTCTGAGTCACTGTGTTAGACCCCATTGAAGCCTCTCCCCTCCCCAAACCCTGCCCTCCTCAGACTGCACCCCCAAATCTCCAGGTACTTCCGAACCTGGAGCTGGCAACTGTAACTGAGCCACAGTCTTTTCCTGTATCATAGGACCCCACAATGCTGCTTTATACTGAATCAATGTGACTTAGGCTGCGATCATACGGAGCGGAAGCTGCGGCAGGCAAACGATTCCCCCGCGGATTAAAGGGACACGATCAGACAGACACATCTGTCTGGCATCCCGGAGTCGTTGGCGGGGCGTCACCAAGAGGTGATGTCATTGTGCTGGGCATGTTGTGCAGTGAACGTTCTAGCATCTGACAAAAAACTCTATGGTCACCATAGAATTTTTAGCCAAATGCTAGAGCATTCACTGCACAACGTGCTTGACATGATGGCATCATTGCACTGAGCACATCAGGCACGACGGGCCTTTTTTTGGGTGGGGCTCCCCCCACTGGCCAGCCGGCCGGCAGCAAATTGGGGCCCCAAAATTGGGAGAACCCCCACCCCCATCGGGGGGATGGCAACCCTACAGTGTAGTGTGGGGTTAGAGTGTTGGGGCTAGTGTTCCCTCTAAGTTGTGGAGTCTTGTGAGCAAAAATTCTACTTTGTGAGCTACTGGCATTAAAGTTGTGAGCAAACGATATGGCTACTGCATAAATTAGATTGCTCTGGAGGCAGCCTTCCTCAGCTAAGACAAAAATATGTGAGCTGGAGGCCAAAAAACCGTGAGCTAGCTCACATCAACTCAGCTTAGAGGGAACACTGGTTGGGGCTAGTGTTCCCTCTAAGCTGTGCACATGAGTGGTTGCTCATTAACGCAGGAAGCCCCATTCAGCAGCAATCTGGAGCCACGCAGGGTCTTGCACTGGCCATTCTCCAATTTAAGATTACAGCAGTTGTATTCTGTTCACGATGTGACCTGCTCTGCTCAGTAGGGTGTGTGTGGAAGAGGGAACATTGGCTAGGACCCAGGTTCATATCCCTACTCTTTGAAGCTCACAGGATGATCTTGGGACAATCAGTCTTTCTCCGTATAACCTACTTCACAGGGTTGTTGTGAAGACAAATAGAAAAGGCAGAACCACACAGAGGGCCCTGAGCTCCCGGGAACTGGCTGCAAAAAGCTTCAGATAGATAGGATGGTTGTGGTAAATATGCCATAAGTTACAACCTTAAGGCTTTTAATTTGAAGACTTTGCTATTGAATGTCGATTTAACTCTCTTATCCAGGGACAGCTTAACTACCGATGCGCTAACTGTCATGGATTGTTCTCTTGTGAAAGACACGATTGGCAGACCGGGCAGGACAAGGAAATGATCCTGAGGCTCTTGAGCCCCTCCTCGCTCTTTAGCGAGAAGGAAAAGGTTTTGCTTTGCCCAGGAATGGCAATTAAGGCAAGGGCTGCACCGCTGGAGATGGTGATAAAACCGGGCAGCCGCAGAGATGTTCCAAATTATCATATTAATGCTACGAGGTGCTTCCCTGGGGTCTCTTCATCAAAGGAGGGGGAAAGGGCTATAATTAAAACCAAGGGAAATCCTCTGAAAGGTAAACGAACGAAGATTGAGAGGTTGTGAGAATTGCTCGCCCTAACTGCATTTTGTTTCAATATCTTGGGATCCTCTTCAAGCTCACAAATATCCCCTGAGCTGCCAGGAAGGTTTTTATTGCATTGTTATCCTACCTGTCCTACGAGGTGATTGGGGCAGCCTGCATAGTTCTCCCCTCTTCCGTTTCATTCGCACAACAACCCTGGGAGGTAGGCAAGGCTGCAAGAATGATTGGCCCAAGATCACCTAGTAAGAGTCATTGTTGAGTGGAGATTTGAACCCAGGTCTCTAGTCCTAGTCTGGCACACTAACTGCTACACCACACAGACCATTCATCTGCCTAGTCCACTACTGCCTGCTCTGGGTGACGGCAGCTCTCTATGATTTCAGGTGGAGGTTGCTGTCTGCACCTAGACCCTTCCAGCTGGTGATACCAGGGACCAAAAGTGATACCAGGGACCAAAGAGCCAGTTTGGTGTAGTGGTTAAGAGCGGCGAACTCTAATCTGGAGAACAGGGTTTGATTCCCCACTCCTCCACATGCAGCCAGCTGGGTGACCTTGGGTCAGTCATAAGTTCTCTCAGAGCTCTCTCAGCCCCACCTACCTCACAGGGTGTCTGTTGAGGGGAGACGAAGGGAAGGAGATTGTAAGCAGCTCTGAGACTCTGAGTGAAGGGCGGGGTATAAATCCAGCTCTCCTCCTCCCCCTCCTCCTCTGCAGTTTCCTTGGGTTTGGGGGGGGGGATGTGAGATGTTACTTATAGTACTTGTGCCTTTCTTTCTGTCCCACCAGGACATACCAATAATGAATGGTGCAACCCAGCGGTATGCTTTCCTGCAGAAGTCCCTGCGGGATGGTGCCCTAAGGATACTCTTATGAATTGGACTGGCTTCATCACCAGGAATGGGTGGTTGGGGCACTGACAAGTGAATATGAATGGGGACATGTTTTTTTTTTCCTTGAATGAGCAGGCTGGCACCTCTATCTGCTCTAAGAGTGTATTTGTTTTTGCTGTGTCCTGCTTATATATCCCTAAACAAAACCAGTATGAAGGCGGTGAGATCACCCCCCTGTGTGACGCCCCTTCTCCACTCCGGCAGAGTGCCTACCGCCCTCTACACCCTCTCTTCTTCAGGTGATGGGTTGTACATAGGTCAGTCAAGAATAGAAGAGGGCCAACTCTAAAAATCTAATTATGAAACATACAAAAATATACATAAATTTACTGAACACAAATTAAAATAACAAATAAGGGCCCATTCATACCTCATATACAAATATAAAAATACAAAAATACAAAGGCTGATAAAATAGACCTAACGCGTTTCGGCCTTCACAGGCCTTCCTCAGAGGTCTAATACAAATAGAACATGTTGGCTAATATGTAAAAATATATACAATCATACATATACAGAATATGGAATAAAGACCAGAAAACAATTGTTCCAAAGTTTAACCACTGGGCAAAGATACAAATGAAACCTCCAGTGCAATCACATGTCCAGTGGTACTTCTCTCTGGTCAACTATATATTCTCCTGAGATTGTATAGCCAAATGTTCCCAATGTAGTGTTCCTTAAGTTAAAAGCTTTTTAGGTTCTGAATTCTAGGTTTTAGGTTTAAGTTTTTTTCCCCCCTTTTCCCTTTTTTTGTCCTTATTGTACCTAGGTCAGGACATCACACTCGCTACCCTTCCTTCTTATCTCTTTTAAAATCTACAGACCATCTTGTACCTTAGGCTCTCTCTCACTCCCAGAGACATCCACAGACCGGGTGGCTCAGCCTCCGTGAATAATCAGCCCTCGCTCACACAGAGCTATTGGGGTGGGGGCTCAAACACCGTTCCCATCACTTGCTGCCCCCATTCATTCCTATCCTATAATATGTGTGTATAGATCAAGATGGGTAGCCCTGTTTGTAGCAGCAGAAAAGGGCAAGAGTCCAGTAGCACTTTAAAGACTAACACAATGTGCGTCAGAACAAAGTTTGAGTCCAGTGGCACCTTTAAGACCAACAAGGTTTTATTCAGATTTGTGGCCGGGTATGAACTTTCATGAGTCACTGCTCACCTCTTCAGTTATGAGTATAGACCGAGATATCAAATTGCGTGTATTTCCTTCCCTCAGACACACAGCCCGCAGGTTAGTCAAAACCAGAAACTTTTATTTATAAGAACAAAACATGGAGGAAAGTAAAGTCTAAGAAACAAGGTTTCAATTCCGTTGAACTTTTGAACTAAAGTCCTATACCTAGACAGCCGGGATCCTTTAGTTGTAAATTTACTATTTTCATCCTGTTCCAAGCAGCTCTTCTATACGGTTCCCCTCAGTCAGAAAACTCTCTTTTCACCTCAGCGCTTAAACTATCTACTGCTAAGTAGTGTTCCCTCTAAGCTGTGCGCTTGAGCGGCCGCTCATTAACACAGGAAGCCCCGCTCAGCAGCAGTCTGGAGCTGCGCAGGGTCTTGCACTGCCCATTGCCCATTGTAAGATCACAGCAGTTACGTTCTGCTCAGGATGTGAACTGCTCCACTCATGGGGGGGGGGATTAGAGGGCACATTGCTGCTAACCCCTAACTTATTTTTCAATTACTGTTTTCAAATTTCATGCTCTCAGCCTTCAGTCAGCTCTCATCGGCTCCTCTTAAGGAGAAGCTGAACCTAGCCTGTCCGTCACACCCTGCTTAAACTGTGATTCCCAAATTGTGAGGAGCACCCTCAAGCAATGTTCCCTCAAAGCTGTGGAGTCTTGTGAGCAGGGGTCATTTCCTGCAGGAGCGCACAGGAGCGGAGCTCCGGCAGTAAAGAGTCCAGGGGGCGGGCACATGCAACAAGCCCCACCTCCTGCTCCCAGCAGCCCTCAGTCAGAGGAGGAAGCAGCCAGGTAAGTTGCAGAGCCGCCCCCCGGTCCAAAACAGTCCAGTAGCACCTTTAAGACCAAGTTTTATTCAGGTACAAGCTCTCCCTCCTCTGCGAGCACAGATCAGCATGTTCCCCCCCCCCAATAGCTAGCAATCCAAAACAGTTCAGTGGAGCCTGAGTGGTGGGTGTTGCCTTCTGACACACTTCCGGTGAGGTCAAGGGGTGTGGCATATGCAAATAAGTTATGCTAATGAGTTATGCTAATGAGCTCCTGCACCTCTTTTTCTACAAAATGACCCCTGCTTGTGAGAAAGAATTCTGCTTTGTGAGCTACTGGCATTAAAGTTGTGAGTGAATGATTTGGCCACTGCATAAATTAGTTTGCTCTGGAGCCATCCTTCCTGAGCTAAGACAAAAATGTGTGAGCCGGAGGCTAAAAAACTGTGAGCTAGCACACACTAACTCAGCTTAGAGGGAACACTGTCCTCAAGCCATCATGGTGGAGCAGGAAAAATCTCTGCCTGAGACAGAGAGCCATTGTTGGCTAACATGGACCACTGGTCTGATCTGTTTAAGGCAGTTTCCTGTCACCCTCAATATATCCAGTTCTCAACATGACCCCATCTGTGGATACTCAAAGAAACGAGACAGATCTTTCAACAAACATGAGAAAAGCCTAAGGTTTGTAGAAAAATCTAAAATAAATTAATATAATTGGGAGTTAACCCCCCCAAATAATAAAAGCAGCACCTGTACCTTTAAGAAACAAATGCCCTGTGAGATTTTAGTGGCCGTTTTTGAGGTTGCTAGGAAACTACAACAATATTGCCAGCCTACAAACCTCGGTTTCTGTTAGTAAAAGGCAGGAAGAGGGCCTTTCCCAGGATGATTTTGGCCTCCCAGTCTACCCATGCTCCCCTCCCTCCTGCCCTGGTACAGAGCCACGGTGTGTGGCTCCTATCACCATTATTAGTTATATATTCGTTTAGAAAATGTATATGCTGCCTCTCCAGAGATCAATTTCTATCCGCCTCCACCCCTTTTGCCAGGGGTCATTTCGTAGAAAAAGAGCTGCAGGAGCTCATTAGCATAACATTAGCATATATCACACCCCCTGACATCACTGGAAGTGTGCACCAGCCCCTCTGACAGGCAGAAGCACCTGGGATCCATTCTTTCCCCCCTCTCCCTTCCCTTCGCCTCCAAGTAGGGCGAAGGAAAAGGGGAGGGGGAGGATCTCAGGCGCTTCTGCCTGACAGAGGTGCTGGCGTGCCCACAGCCAGCCTGGGTGAATTATAAACTCATAGACTCTTTGCAACCCTGTGCGACTGAACAACAACAAAAGACTCATAGAGTGGGAAGGGACCTCCAGGGTCATCTAGTCCAACCCCCTACACAATGCAGGAAATTCACCAATACCCCCCACACACCCCAGTGACCCCTGTTCCACGCCCAGAATATGATTAAAAAAAACCTCCAGGATCACTGGGGGCCAAACT
>NW_015163732.1:45424-66668 GCF_001447785.1 Gekko japonicus | reverse complement strand
CTCACTTCTGGCAATCACTTGGAGAGACCCTATCACTCAGCTTCCATTTTGCTCCATACACACCCCACACTGGAATAAGAACATAATATCAGGCCATACCACATTGCAATAAAGCCCCTACAACTGTATACAGAAATACTGAGCTTCCCTACCATTTGCCACAACTAGCCCACCACACAACCAGGATCAAGACTCCTAAGTGGACCAACAGACAGGCATACACTTGTTTGAGAAACTGAGTATTACATTACAACACCTCTGGAACATTACAGATCAGTAGAGGCAGCACTGCACAGTGGTCAGAGTTGCAGATTGATGTGGGGAGACCCAGGTTTGTATTCTCACTCTGCTGGCTGAGTGACCCCGGGCCAAATCTCCCTTTCTCTACCTAACCTACCCCACAGGGTTGTTGTGAGGATAAAATGGAGACTAATGGGCAGGGTCCCCAGCTTCCCTGGCAGGAACACTATGTTAAGAAATCTCTCACAATTATGCAGCCATAGCAGGCAGGAGGGAAGGAGGCGAATACCTCCAGTGCCAGAGACTTGTAGAGGAAGAGTCAAACTTCGGGGACTCACCCGTGCACCAGAGGGCCAAGGCAGCAGGAAGCAAGAAGCCTGGACGAGCTGGGCTCCTCCATGCCTGGCAGAAGATGAGGTGCAGAGGCGAGAGGTGGGCAAGCAGAAGAGGCACTCAGCCAGCTGCACAAGCTGCGTGCAAAGAAACTCCTGCCATCCCAAGCTTCAGGGCTGCCTCGTTAAAGGAGTGTGGAGGCTAGACTCGCAAATGAGAAAAAGCAAGCTCAGGGTTCGTGGGTCGCATTTTGGGCTGTGGAAGAGGAACTGGGTCCATTCCGCTCGGACATTACTCGTGAGAGGTGGAATTTGCCCCTAGGAGTCAAAGGCCACCACCCCGGGGCTCAGGGAGGCAAGGGAACGTTTCGCCCCGCCTCCCACGCGTGGCTATTGTAGCTGCCGCCGAAAAATGGGCGGCGGCCATAACTTAAAAAAAGCCCCTAAAGATAGCTGGGGCAGCCACAATGACCACTTGCGTGAGAGGTGGAATTTGCCCCTATGAGTCCAAGGCCACAACCCCGGGGCGCAGGGAGGCGAGGGAACGTTTCCCCCTCCCACGGTTGCCCAACTGATGGCTGGTGGGAGCAGGGGGTGGGGCTTATGTGCCCGCCCTCTGGGCTCCTGACTGGTGGAGCGGTGCTCCGGTGCGCTCCGGCAGGAACCGAGGCCTGCCTTTTGCTGCTGCTTCCACACTGGGTGCAAGTTTTCCCGCTCCATGTCTACAACTCAGGGATTCACTTTCTCAGCCAATATGTAACTGGCCAAAGGAAAGGCCTATCTGGAGATCCCTGAAGGCAGCCTTCTTACCCAAGAAGCCAGAGAGAAGATCCATTTGATGCTCCCTGCCCCTCCCCGCACATAAAAGCTCCGGGGATCAGTCTATATTTTCTAATTCCAGAGTGGCCATTCTGCTCCCCTAAGCTCAGACCTGACATAAGGCACATCAGAGCCCCAGAATCCAACACATTCAGAACTCCTTCAGCTGCTGCTTGAATCTGCCTCCGATGCCTCAGAGCAATACGTTTCCCATGAGCCTCTACCTGCAGTCCTGCGTAGGCCGGGTATGAAAGCTTTGCACGCTCTCTGCTGCTGGCCAGCCAAACGAGTTTGAATGGCTCATTACTTTGGCAAAGTAGCTCCTTCCTGGGTTTGAATCGTGCTCATTAATCAGGTGGGCCTCGTCTTATTTAGCCTTTGAAAAGGGAAAAATGAGGCCCCCCCGCAATGACACAGGAACACTGGAGGCTAAAAACTGAATTTATGCACTTCAGTATGCTGGTTCCCAATACGCTGCTGCTGGTTCTCTTTAAAACATTTTTATGCCAGCTTTCCACCCAGTTTAGAGCCAATATGGTGTGGTGGTTAAAGTCTTGGACAAGATCTGTGCTGGAATTCCCGTTCTACCATGGAAGCTTGCTGGGTGACCTTTGGCCTGTCACATGCTCACAGTGGAATCTACCTCACAGGGTTGTTGTGAGGATACAATGGAGGAGAGGAGAACGCTGCAATCCGCTTTGGATCCCCACTGAGGTGCGTAAATCCAGTGTCTGGCCTCTAGTGTTCATAAGGGTGAATTGCAGTCTATTCTAGATACTCCATGGGCTCTGCAGGGACTGACAACAGATAAGTCTGTGCGATTGAGCACTGAGACCTCCTGTGTGCGTGGCCTGCGACCAGTAAGCCATTGTCGTTTTCACCCCAACAGGAAAAAGAGTTAGGAATATCTTGGCTCACAGCCCTTAATTCCAGTTTCTGACACCCTATGCCAACAGCAGAAATATGCAGCAGATAGAAACTCAAACTGCAGCTGCTTGGTTCTCAGGGAAAACCATTCCAAAATACTTGCTTCTAGAGCCCTTGCATTCAAAACAAGTTCCAGGGCTGGGATTGGAAAATGCCAGTTACCCAAATATCACATAGTTAGCATCACATGTATGCGTGTCTTGAACACTCTGTACATTGCTGGGTTGAATCTAGAAACCCATTTAAATTCCCCCTCCAATGTGGGTCTTCCCTTCCGCTACATTCCCTCTGTGCAGGAGTGCATGTGTGCACCCCACTAAAACACCACACAAAACCCTGAGGCACGTATGCATGCGATTACGTCCCGATTGCTTTTAGCCAATGTTTTCTCCATGTGCCTATGCACATCAAAAACACAGTGGACAACAACCGATGCAGAGGACTGGAAAGAGGTGTGCATGCTCTAATCCTGAAATTAATTTACAAGTTAAATTGGAATTCAGAAGGAGCACGCCATACAAGGCAGAACAAACCCACGGAACAGTAATGAGGCGGGGGCGGGGGCGGGGGGGGACAACTTATCCCTATAATGCAGCAGAACATTGCTGAGTGCCACCCTGGCTTCCCCTGGAAGAGTGTGGCAAAGCTTGGTCAACCCCCTTGCTGTGAGATGTTTCCTTGCTGACCTCTGCTGTCCTGAAGCATCTTTGAATTCCACAAAGATACCAGCTTGCCAGGCATCAAAGTCCAGCTTGGCCGGCAGTTGTGGGTCCCGGGCCCTCCTTTCACCCCACTTTCCCAGCTTGTTTCCTCCCCCCACTTCTTCTCAGGAGGCAAGGAGTTAAAACCTCAGCCCCGGTCTCCTTGTGATGAATATTTAACAGCTGCCAGTGCACAGGCTGGGGCTCCAGATTTCTTTGGCTCTCTTGACAAGGCTGGCTAGTGGAAGCGCCTTCTCCGGTCCGAGTGGCTGCCCGGCGACTGGGGGGGGCCCCGGGGGCGGGGGGGGGGGGGGAAAAAGACAGGCTGCTTGGAGGTGGATCAAAGCTCCTCTCTCCCTCCCTCCCTCTCTCCTCTCCCCCTTTAATGTGGCACTGAGGAGGCGAGGACACTGCTGGGTGGATTCTGGCTGCCTGGGTCTCCCCGCACGGCTCTCTCTCGGCTGGTGTCTCTCCCTTGGCAGCATCCTCCAGGCGCAATGAAGATGTCAGGTCTGGGCTTAACTTTTCTCACTTTGCCTCTTGTCATCCAAGCGAGCACAGCAGGTGAGCCGGCAGATGTCAGTTGCCTTTGTCATTTTCAGCAGAGACAGGAGGGTTTGGGAACACCCCCCCCTTCCCCTACATTGTGGACGGGTTGCCAAATGACTGTATCCCGTTAGACCGGGGCTCCCCCCGCCCCCAACCTTCTTGGCTTCCAAATCCACCCTCCTCTGAACACCTGTCAGTCTGGGAACAGCCTGATCCGATGCCTGTTGGCACCGCTGCCTGTGTCTGAGCAGGGGCAGAGGGAGATCCCTTGCGCACGGGGCTTCCCTCGCCTCCCAAACTGTCATTAAAGAAGGGTGCTGGCTGCAGGATCAGCTTGTCATCGTTCTCAGCTGGTGTGTGTCAATCTCGATGTAGAGCTCTGCTTTGTAATGCCGGTGACTTCTCAGTGACAGGATGGTTCTCCCAGGAGGAATCTTCCTCCGTGGGAAGCGTTGCTAGTAACTTTGAAGGGGCTCGGATGCTGTCTGGGATGTTTGTGTGTGCATGAGAGAGAGAGGAAGCATAAGATAGAAATTTTACAGGATGCATTAGCAGTAAGGTCTGATTGGCACAGGGCTAGATGCAGCTAAACAGCTTGCAAGGACGCAGGGCGAATCGGTATGCCTGTTGAAGGGGCCACGTGGATGTTTCGGCCGCTCTGACTTCTACCTTCCAAATTTTCTCGGTCTCTAAGGGGCTACTGGGCTTGAATCTTAACCGTTCTGACTTTTCAGTACACGTTTCCTGTTTATTGAGCCACCCCTGCCCAACTGCTGCGATAGTTAATAGAGGTGTTGCGAAAGGTGCTCACACATTGATTTGGGCACATGCTGAAGCTAGTGTGCTACAGATTTTTTTGTGTGCATGATTCAAACAGCACTTTGGGTCAAGTGGACTGGACCTTGTTGGGAGTCAGTCCAGAGTGAATCAGCAGTTGCAAGTGGGGATAGATCAAAAAGGCATACTGGAGTTACTAAGTCCAGGTGGGATAGCCGTGTTGGTCTGAAGCAGTCGAACAAAGTTGGGAGTCCAGTGGCACTTTTAAGACCAACACAGTTTTATTAAAGGTATGAGTTTTCATACGCACTTGTTATCTCTGTTTGGGTTTTGCATCTGTTAAAACATCTTTATTATGTTAAATGGTAACCATATAAACCAAGCTTGCTATTCCTGATTCTGATAAATATCTTCATTATGTTGTATGCTGATTTTACTGCTCAACCTCTGCCTATATGTATGGACGGGTAAGTTCCATTTCACTGTATCTGAGGAAGTGTGCATGCACATGAAAGCTCTTTTTGTTGTTGTTCAGTTGCACAGTCGAGTCCGACTCTTCGCGACCCCATGGACCAGATCACGCCAGGCCTTCCTGTCTTCCGCAGTCCTCTGAAGTTTGCTCAATTTCATGTTCATTGCATCTATGACACTGTCTAACCATCTCATCCTTTGCCATCCCCGTCTTCTTTGACCTTCAATCTTTCCCAGCATCAGGGTCTTCTCCAGTGAGTGCTCCCTTCTCATTTGGTGGCCAAAGTATTTGAGCTTCAGTTTCATTATCTGGCCTTCCAGGGAACAGTCAGGGTTGATTTCTTTTAGGATTGACTGATTTGATCTTCTTGCAGTCCAAGGGACTCTCAAGAGTCTTCTCCAGCACCATAGTTCAAAAGAATCTATTCTTCGGCGCTCGGCCTTCCTTATAGTCCAACTCTCACAGCCATACATGACTACTGGAAATACCATTGCTTTGACCATGTGGACTTTTGTTGGCAAGGTGATGTCTCTACTTTTTATCATGCTGTTTAGGTTCGCCCAAACAGCTCTTACCTTGAATAAAACTTTGTTGGTCTTAAAGCTGCCACTGGACTCAAAACTTTGTTCTAGAGTTACAAAAGTTACTACAGTCAGTCTGGAGGCAGGGAAGGCAGGTTTGTCTGGACTGATGCCTTAGATTTGGTGGGTAATGGAAGGGTGATAACAGTGGGGCCCATACATTACTCTGAAAGATGTTGAGGCTTAGAGGGGTTTTTTGGGGAGGGGGAGCACATGGACATATGAACCTGCCTTATACTGAGTCAGAGGATTGGTCTGTCAAGGTCACTTCTGTCTAGTCTGACTGGCAACAGCTCTCCAGAGCCCCAGAGTTCATTCACATCACCTGCTGTTGGATCCTTTTAACTGGAGATGCTGGGGGTTGAACCTGGGAACTTCTGAACAGCAAAGCAGATGTTTTGCCACTGAGCCATGGTCCCTTCCCAAGGGAGATGAGTCCTAAGAACTTCTCTGCCTCGGCAGTCTGAATCTGGCACCCTTGGTCGATCTCACTGGTCTTCTGAACATACGAGGCTGCCTGACACTGATTCAGATCTGGCCCATCTAGCCTTTTTGTCCAAAACTCAGTCTCAAAGGGTTCCTCTTTGATGGCCTCCAGCAATGTTCCCTCTAAGCTGTGGAGTCTTGTGAGCAAAAATTCTACTTTGTGAACTACCGGCATTAAGGTTGTGAGCGAGCGATTTGGCTACTGCATAAATTAGTTTGCTCAGGAGCCCTCCTTCCTGAGCGAAGACAAAAATGTGTGAGCTGGAGGCTAAAAAACTGTGAGCTAGCTCACACTAACTCAGCTTAGAGGGAACACTGGTCTCCAGCACTTACCTGAGATTCTGTTATCAAGACACCCTGGAGAAACAGTGTCAGGACTTTCTGTGTGTAAAATTTGTGCCTCTGTCTCTGTTGCAATGGTCTCAAACTGGATGCATGGGAGCAGATGACTTTGCAGGGAACTGGACTTCCACTGGCCTCCATCTGACACACCACCCTCTTCTACCATTTGCGTGTATTTTGCCATGGCTGGACACCTCAGGAAGAAATCCCAACACGTTAAAAGCCCAAAGTTGTAAAAACGAGCTCTAAAAATATCTTACCGCTCTGCTCGGCTAAAAGTGGAAGAGCCGCTTGTATTGACTCGTGATCGATAAGCATCTGTATAAAGCACCCCCCAAACTTATCTGCTTCCATCCCCACCAAAATAATGACCTTATGCCTAGAAACTTTGTTGCAAATGTACTTCTGCCTCCCTTGGAGGGGGGAAATACACCCTGTCTAAGCCATGAAAGGCAAATCTCAGTATTCTTGGGAAGCATTATAATTTCCAGGACCCAAGAGTGTGTTTTCCTGGAACATATGAATTATAAAAGGGTGGTAGGCTCATGCCAAACCATGGGTAAGGAACATGGGAGGGGGTAGAGCTTGGTGGTAAAGGGCATGCTTGATGCACAAGCCTTGGCCTCTCCAGAGATGCAATCACAAGGAACAAAAGAGACCAGACAATAGGATATTATGAGAACAGACAATACAGCTCTAGATGAACCAGCTTGAGGGCGTGTGACAGTGGAATTCTGTGACTGGGCCACCAGAGGTGATTTGGAACTTCCCCTGGGGAGACCCAATTAGGCAAGGGAGGAGTTAACTCTTCCTGTGCCCCTTTCCTGTTCAGAAACGACCCCTTCCTCAGTCACAATATGGATATTTGCCTTTTTTCATATGGGGGTGTAAAACAGCCAACCAGGGCCATTGCCACATGGAGTTTGAAACTGAAGCTCAAATACTTTGGCCACCCAATGAGAAGGGAGCACTCACTGGAGAAGACCCTGATGCTGGGAAAGATTGAAAGTCAAAGAAGACGGGGACGGCAAAGGATGAGATGGTTAGACAGTGTCATAGATGCAACGAACATGAAATTGAGCACACTTCAGAGGACGGCGGAAGACAGGAGGGCCTGGCGTGATCTGGTCCATGGGGTTGCGAAGAGTCGGACTCGACTGTGCGACTGAACAACAACAACAAAGAACACTTGGAGAGTAAGCACCTTCCTTAGCAAAGCTACACAGTAGCCATCATTCCAGTAGGAACTCCAGATCATTACTCTAACCAATCATGATTAGCACGGATTCATAAGTCAATGTAGCAAGAACCTCCTTCACATTCTCTGTGCCCGTTCTTCACCCATCCTCCACTTCTGTTCTTCTGCTGTGGCAAATCCTCCAGCTACATTTCAGGTGGATTCTAGTTTCAAGCACAAAGCTGAGCAGGATTTGCAAAAACGATCAAACAAGTCATCTTGTGATGGACTAAGCGTTCGAGCCTCCAGGTGGGGCCTGGAGATCTCCCAGAATTACAACTGATCTCCAGACTACAGAGATCAGTTCCCTGGAGAACATGGCTGCTTTGAAGGGCAGACTCCCTGGTATTATACCTACTGAGGTCCTTCTCTTCCCCAAACCCAACCCTCCCTGGGGTCCCCCCCAAACATCAAGGAATTTCCATACTAGGAGTTGGCAACTCTATGATGAACTCTTCTACAAAACCCATCGGGCCTTGTGAATGGTCACATCATAGGCTACTGGGGCTTGTTGCGAAAACCCATGTATATCCCAGGGGACACGGGGATTCCCCAAGTAGCACCCTCCACAGACTGTTCCAGGCCAAGAAAAAGGCATGGTGGGGATGGGGAGCTGGAATTCCTTCCTCACTTCCAGAACTGGAGCCTGGGTGGACGGAGCTTGGTAAGGTAATAGATGGAATTGGCTTAGTGGCGTCAGGGGATGGTACCCAGGTGCAGTAAGATAAGAGCACGATTGTAGAACCAGATGGCTTTGAAGGAGGTTAATCACATTCCTGGAGGATGACTGTTGGTCATAATGGCTTAACAGAACCCCTAGGTTCTGGGGTAGTGTAACTCTGGATACCAGTTCTGGCTGGGGAAACAGCCGAGAAAGGATGTTGCTTTCATGCCTTGTTCCTAAGCTTCCGAGGAGCCTCTGGGTGGCCATTACAGGCCAGAAGATGCTGGACTAGATGGGCCGCTGGTTGATCTAAGAGGGCTCTTCTTATGTTCTGAAACCGCATAGCGGTGGGGTGAGTAATGGAAGCGAAGCAGGAAATAGTTTGGACCCTTGGTTCTTGTCATGTCGTCTTGGTATTTTTACTCCAGGGGTAAGATATATTAAAAAGGATACACACAGCCTGAAACTCTGAGCGAAAGCCCGAACCCCCAGTCACCCTAGAGGACCCTTGTGTCTTGCTGTCACTCTCAGCAGGGCAGCTGTTGACTCTCTGTTGTGAACTCTCGAGCGTCAGGTGCCACTCAGATGGATGAATGAAATGAAAGTGCAGAATTCCCTGTTGCAATGTGTGTCTCAGCAAAAATGAGCCTGCTTCTTCCTATAACACCCTCCACTTCGCTGCCAAATGAGAGTGGGTTTTTTTTTTTTAGAGGTTATTATTTTTAAACAAACTGAGTCAACAGGCAGAAGGCCAGATTTCTTCTGTCATTTCTGCTGGAGCTGATCCAGAGCAATCTCGCTGTACGCTGTGGGGTTTTTCCATAAAGGGTATGGCGGCTTTGTAAATGTATGCACATAAAAGGTTAGCCGTTGGTGAACATTCGAATGCTGCAAGCGGCAGACGAGGCTTGAGCCGGGGAATTTTAAAATCTCACCTGCCCTCCAAGGAGAGCAGGACATCCTGTATGCCCACCTGCTGTTTAATCCCCACAACAAGCCTGTGAGGTAGGCTAGGAAGAGAAATGGAGAAAGGAGATGGAATTTTTTCCTCCCTCTCTCACGATGCTAGAACTCCAGGAGACCTAATGAAGTCAGTCCAGGGGCCAGAATGGACAAAAGGAATGGGGGGGGGATTTAGGATGGACAAAAGGAAGGACTTTCCCACCCAATACATGATTAATGTGTAGAATTCACTGCCGCTGGATGTAGTGAGGGCCACTAACTTAGATGGCTTTAAAAGGAGGCTAGACAAATTCATAGAGGAAGAGAAGAAGAAGAGATTGGATTTATACCCCACCCTTCACTACCCGAAGGAGTCTCAGAGCAGCTTAGAGTCTCCTTCCCCTCCCCCTCCCCACAATAGACACCTTGTGAAGTAGGTGGGGCTGAGAGAGCTCTGAGAGAAGTGCTCTTGAGAGAACAGCTCTGAGAGAATTTGTATCTGGCCCAAGGTCACACCAGTAGCTGCATGTGGAGGCGTGGGGACTCAAACCTGGTTCTCCCAGATTAGAGTCCGTGCTCCTAACCACTACACCGAACTGGTTCTGGAGAGGCCCACTATTTACGATGATGACTAAAATGAAGCTTTGGTGTCCAGAGGCAGTATGCCTTTGACTGCCACTTGCTGAATGGCTACAGTAAGGGTGGGCTTAGACTGCGTGCCCTGCTTGTAGGTCCTTTGGGGGGGTATCTGGTTGGTCAATGGGTGGAACAGGATGCCGGACTAGGTGGAGCATTGTCCATATATCATACAAGGAGCTCCATAGATGAGAGATCTGAATCCAGATCTCTCCAATCCAGCCACTCTAACTGTGACACTGCACTGCTCAATTATGTGCAGAGACTAATGGATGCCGCCCTTTGGCAGTCAGAGAATGTCACAGGCTGTTGTAGAATTTCCTAGCTCCCTCAGAATTCTTCTAGATGATGGGAATTTTTGCATTGCAGTTGAAGTATAATGTTGCCAAGGCCATGTTGAAAAGGAACAGTCCCAAAGAACTGGCTACCACAAATGGAACAGATATGGAACTTTAGATTTGAATTAAACACTCAAAGGTTTTCAGTTTCCATTCCATGTTTTAAAATTTGATTTTGTAAAAAAAGGTATCAGAAAAACGTATGGAATTTTGACGTCCAGATAGGAGTTGATTAAAATATTAATACATTACCTGTCCATACCAGGTCTTCCCTCACTGTGTCATGGGAAGTTAGGAAATGGATAATCATGGATGAAATGAAAAGGCACACAAAGATAACGCACAAAAGTAATGTGAAAAGCACACTTTTCTACAATCCCAGCTAATGGGATGGTGTGAAAGTGTGCTTTTCCACATTGTTTTTGTGCATTATCTTTGCGTGCCTTTTCATTTCATCCACTTTTCATTGCTGGTGTTTCCAAATTAGTTTCTTTCATGGCATTTTTGTGCGCCTGACAAAAAAAACCCTGGCATCTGTTTTAAGGGTGAAAATTCCTGTCCAATATCTGTGGTAAAAAGATGTCTCTGTGGTTTCATCCCAAGCAGGGAGAAAGAGGGTTGCCAACCCTGGTTGGGATATTCCTGGAGACTGGTGGGTGGAGGGGGGGGGAAAATGGCATTTGGGGGAAAGAGGGAGAGCTCAGTGGGATGTGATGCCATACGGTCTACCCTCCAAAGCAGCTGTTTTATCCAGGAACTGATCCCTGCAGTCTGGAGATCAGTTGTAATTCTGAGAGCTCTCTGGGGTCCACCTGGAAGCTGGCATTTCTAGACCAGGGCAGAATCTGACACTTCTAAATCAAAGCAGTATGCTTGCAAAATTCCGTATCATCCCTTAACTTCAAAGGATTCTGGAAGCAGCTTTGATAGGGTCGGTTCTGTGGCTACTTTCATGTATCTGAATGCCAAGTAATTGGACTGATGAGTGATTCAGAGTGGAGACCTTGTATGGGTAAAGGTAAAGGTTTCCCTATCTCGTAAGCCAGTCGAATCCGACTCTAGGGGTGCAGTGCTCATCTCCGTTTCCAAGCCGAAGAGCCAGCACTGTCCAAAGACGTTTCCATGGTCATGTGGCTGGCATGACTAGACGTCGAGGCGCACGGAATGCTGTTACCTTCCCACCAAAGCGGTACCTGTTTATCTAATTGCAATTTCTTGCTTTCGAACTGCTAGGTTGGCAGGAGCTGGGGCCAGAGACGGGAGCTCACTCCGTCATGCGGCACCTGGGTCTTGAACAATGCTCCCTGTAAGCTGTGGGGTCTTGTGAGCAAAAATTCTACTTTGTGACCTACTGGCATTAAAGTTGTGATGAGCGATTTGGCTACTGCATACATTAGTTTGCTCTGGAGCCATCCTTCCTGAGCTAAGACAAAAAATGTGTGAGCCAGAGGCTAAAAAACTGTGAGCTAGCTCACACAAACTCAGCTTAGAGGGAACACTGGTCTCGAATTTCTGAACTACCCGACCTTCCGGTCTGCAGTTCAGCATCTTACCCACTTGAGCCTTGTATAGGACAGAGAGTCAAATCCTAGACTTCAACCACGAAGACCCACTTTCAGATCTCGGCTGTCTCTCAGCCTGACACTGCAGGGTTGTTGTGAAAATGAAATGGATTTGCCGTACTGAGCTCTTTAGAGGAAGGCCAGGAAGAAGACAACAGCTATGGCATGAAATGTGTTTTGTGTGGATTCCATCATTTTGTAGGTGTGCCCACATTTTGATTGCACAGACTGAGAGTGACTGCACTGCCGTTGTGTCAGAAATTGCATTTACTTTTCTGGCTGTTAAAAATATTATTTATTCATTTGTTTTATTTAAAATATTGATATCCTGCCTTGTATCTTTAGATTGAAGGCTAGCAAAGCAACACGGGCACAAAAAATTAACAGTCAACTGACAGGGTGGAAACAGGTTAAAATGTGCAGGTTAAAAATGCAGCCAGATCCACTGGACACTTCAGTAAAGGTAAAAGTTTCCCTTGCTTGAAAGCCAGTCGAATCTGACTCTAGGGGGCGGTGCTCATCTCCGTTTCCAAGCTGAAGAGCCAGCGCTGTCCGAAGATGTTTCCGTGGTCATGTGGCCAGCATGACTAAACACCAAGGTGCACGGAACGCTGTTATCTTCCCACTGAAGCAGTACCTATTTATCTACTTGCAATTTCTTGCTTTCGAACTGCTAGGTTGGCAGGAGCTGGGGCCAGAGACCGGAGCTCACTCTGTCATGCAGCACTCGGGTCTCGAACTGCCAAACTACAGACTTTCCCGTCTGCAGCTCAGCGTCTTAACCTTTGAACCACCGTGGCCCCTTACTGAACACTTTACCCTCCAACAAATGGCCTCTGAAATAAAACTATGTTTTATTTATTCATTTATCTTATTGCATTAATACCTTTCTCCTCAATGGGCGTCCAAAGCTGCTTACTTCACTCTCCTGTCCTCTCCATTTTATCCTCCCTACAACCCTGTAAGGTAGGCTGGGCAGAGACTGTGTGGCTGATTGGCCCACCCAGCAAGCTTCCATGGCAGAGGGCGGATTCAAATCTGTCTGTCGCAGATCCTAGCCATACATTGTAGCCCCTGTGCTAGGCTTGCTCTCACATGCCTTCCTGAATGCAGTAAGTGAGAAGCCCTGCAACCCTTCTTGGACTGTGTGTGGTGCTGTGGCAGGGATGCCATCCTCCAGGTGGGACCTGGGGATCCCCTGGAATTACAGCTCATCTCCAGAGTACAGAGGTCAGTTCCCCTGGTGAAAATGGATGCTTCAGAGGGTGGACCCTATGACGTTGTACCCCACTGAAGTCCCTGCCCTCTCCAGGCTTCACCCCCAGATCTCCAGGAGTTTCCCAACCTGGAGCTGGCAACCCTACTCCCCCATCCCCCCCAGAGGCCCCGCGCAGGGCTCTTTTTGTAGCAGGAACTCCTTTGCATATTAGGCCACACCCCCTTAATGTAGCCAATCCTCCAAGAGTTTACAGAGCTCTTCTTACAGGAGCTACTGTAAGCTCTTGGAGGATTGGCTACATTAGTGGTGTGTCACTTAATATGCAAATGAGTACCTGCTACACCTGGCAACCCTATGCTGTGGGGAGGGGGGAGCAGCTTGCAGGGACTGAGTGATGCTGTGGAAAAACAGTGCATGGAGGAAAGGTTAAGCACCCGAACCCTCTCCTGCCACCACAGTCCCCCCCCCTCACCCAAAGCTGTTTTTCCCAGATAGAACTGGCCAGTGGGAGATTAGTTCTGGCATGAGAGACTCTGTGCGTGCGTGCGTGCGTGCGTGCGTGCGTGTGTGAGAGAGAGAGAGAGAGAGAGAGAGAGAGAGAGAGAGAGAGAGAGATGTCTCTGTTCACATTTGACTCACACAAGCTTTTGGTTCACTGTATGCAGCATGTGTGTCCCTGTTGGCTGGAGGGAGGCCTTTTCACACAGAAGAGAGCAGTCCCAAACTGGATAGCAGACATCTGAGGATTTCTTTTTCCTAAAGGAAATGGAATTTGATGCCATGGTCACTAGATGGAGTACTTTGCTCCTCGCAAGCAAAGGATCTGTATACTAGTGAGGAGTGTGTTCACTCGACCTGCCAAATGCGCAGTCCAGTTGTCCCTGATTTCAGATGAATAGTTCTGCTTGTGCTATAGCATATCCCTCCCCAGACAATTTTTCCTAAGTGGATAGAGTGCTCTATAGAATTGAGTCTCTCTCTCTTTTTTTGACATGCCCATTTTACAGATAGGTAATGACAACAATAATAATAGTGTGCTGTCAAACTGCAACCAAGTCATAGCAACCTCAGGACCACAGGGTTTCTAAGACAAAAAATGAGCAGAGGTGGTTTGCCATGGCTTTCCTCTGCACAGCAACCTGTCTTCCTTGGTGGTCTCCCATCCAGTTATTAACCATGACTGACCCTGCTTCGTGTCCAAGCTCTGAGAAGATCAGGCTAGTCAGGGATATTCAGGCTAAAAAAGATAGGAAAAGGGTGCTGAAAAAGAAAGTGATAGCCCTATATCCATGCAATGAGTCTGGACTAAACAGGGACATTAATTCCAGTCCTAGTTAAATACGCTGCTGATCTACACTGTTGTGCATTTAGAAATCCCTCTTGTTGATTTCATTATTTCAGTATTATCCTTTGTAGGAGTTCAGGGCAGATGAACTAACAAAAATGCAGTAATAGAAACCAGAGAGAGCACAGCAACCTGTCTTCCGCAAACCTTGATTATGACATCACAGCAAACCGTGGTTGAAGAATGTTAACTGTGGTTTGTTGTGATGTCTAAATCAACAAACCACGCTCTGTGATCTACTGGTAAATTAGAAACGGGTCTGAAATGCCAGTGATTCTCTTTCAGCCTGACCTACCTCACAGGGTTTTCGTAAGGATAAAATGGAGGAGGGGAAAGCCATATACACTGCCCTGAGCTCCATGGTGGAAGGATAAAAATGTATAGATAGACTAAACATACATCTGAACTAAATATGTGAAAACATGCATAATCTTCCTTCTAGCAGGCATGTTTTGGAAGACATTCTAATATTTAAGAACATAATTTATCAACTGTACGTACCTATCCTTTACCCTGGGAAATCAGTAGTGCACTTAAACCCCCTCTCAACACTAAGGTGTATGTGAGAAAACTCTTGTCCTTATGGAAGTGCTTCAATAGTTATTAATCTTATATTGTAAGAGACGTTGAGGTCTACCAGCAAGACCCACAATACATTCACTACTATTATTCACTACTATTCACTACTATTATTAATTAAATAAATCTGAGTGCATTTACTATCTTTGTAGAAGGACTAAGACAGATAGAAAACTTAATACAGGGTACATTATAGTCAGGTATAGCCAACTAGAAACTCGTACCAGAACGATATCTAGTGGCCACAGGTGACTTTGCAAGTACCTTTAATTTTCTCAGTTCTCAACAGAACACTCATTGTATATTGAGACTGCAGTTCTACATTTTATGGACCTGCAAGGCCTGCGGGAGTGCAAGGAAGCCCCGCGAAGGCCCTCCCTGGCCCCAGGCAGGCAGGGGTGGGGAGAGGCAGGGAGGAAGCAACTTACCCTCCCTCTTCTCCTGCCTCCTCCTGGCTGAATGAGGGCTGGAAGCGGGGCGGCCGGAAGCAGGGGGCGTGGCTTCGTCATGTGCCCCGCCCCCGTACCTCACCCGGGGGAACTGCGATCCCCCACGATCCCCCCCGAAATGACCTCTGCCTACAGGGTTGCCATAAATCGGAGGCAACTTGATGGCAACAAACAAACAAAACACACACACAAGAAACCCTTACCCTTGCCCAAGCAATACACTCCGCTATGGCTGCGGTCACACGCACTAAATAATCCAGTTTCAATGCACTTTCCAACTGGATTTTGCCAGCTCACACAGTAAAAATCCAGTTGGAAAGTACACTGGAAGTGGATTGAAAGTGGATTATTTAGTGTGTGTGACCACAGCCTGTGAGTGTCAGGCCTGTAACATGAAATGGAGCGTAAAATCTTACACTTTCCCAGCAATCTCTGGCTACAGTCTCTGGCTATTAACCCAGGATCATCTCATTCCCCGTTCCCCCACTTTCCCCTTGAAGAGATCTTAGGCTGAGGGATAAAGCAGACAGCACTGTGCATTTCTATGAATGCTAAACACTTTTAGATCTTCAGAACAAAATTAAAAGCACAAAAGTAGTTATATAAATCCCAGATGTCCTGGGGAAATACATATAACTGAGGTATAATCTGTCACTCTTGTCTCTGGAATCTGGCAAGACTGCAGCCGGTAAGATTACGGAAAGTGTGATAATTATGCTTGAAAGATGTTTCCATGGTATGAACTGAGGATCCGTAATGTATTCTCCCGATTAGAATTTAATTAAAGCAGAATATATATGGGGTGGAACCCAGCCTTCTTTACTCCCTTGGCACAGACAGAGTCCTTTCCAGGCAAGCATGGCTTTGTTTCCCAGTTTTCAGATTTTGGGAGACCCTGAGTAGCGCTACGGTTGGGATTTAAAACCCTGCTCACCCTGAAAGACTCAGTGAGAGCCCTCGGGCCAGTCACCGTCTTTCAGCCCAAACTACTTCATAGGGTGGTTGTGAGGATAAAACAAGGGAAGAGTGAACAATGTATGCTCTCCTCAGCGTCATGGAAGAAAAGTAGGATGAATCTGTGACGGATTGATTTCTGTCGGATGTTCGGCATGTATAAGGAGTGGGTGAAAAAAGATATATCTACTGGCCTTCAAACTGTATGAGTTTTCATTCCTCATTGAAGTCTTCACGCCAGACATGACAACAGCATTTTAGATAGCCAAAAGTCTTCATCTGAGTGGCAAGAGCAGAAACAAAGATGATTTATTTCTTACACATGTTCATAATCAGGGCTATTTTTGAGCAGGAACGCACAGGAACGGAGTTCCGGCTGGCTTCAGAGTTGGCCACGCCCACTACAGCTAAAACCTCTTCATGCATGGCTACAGAGGGGCCGAATTGCTACAATAAAAATGTCCGTTTTACCACGTTTCCTGTTTTTGGCACAGACAATCCCAGTTCTAAATAATAACAAATTTTTGATGAGCTAAATCAAATAACAAGGTGAGGATAAAGCAAGGGAAGAGTGAACAATGTATGCTCTCCTCAGCTTCATGGAAGAAAAGTAGGATGAATCTGTGACAGATGGATTTCTGTCAGATGTTCGGCATGTATAAGGAGTGGGTGAAAAAAGATATATCTACTGGCCTTCAACCTGTATGAGCTTTCATTCCTCATTGAAGTCTTCACGCCAGACATGACAACTGCATTTTAGATACCCAAAAGTCTTCATGTGAGTGGCAAGAGCAGAAACAAAGATGATTTATTTCTTACACATGTACTCAGGGCTATTTTTGAGCAGGAACGCACAGGAACGGAATTCCGGCTGGCTTCAGAGTTGGCCACACCCACTACAGCTAAAACCTTTGCATGTGTGGCTACAGAGGGAAGGCCTGGAGAGTGACCCCCCCTGGCAACTCTGAGGCAGGCGGGCCATTTAAATGCCTCCCCATGCCTTCCCTGGCCTGTCCAAGGGTCGACGCCTGGGCTTCCCACAGCCACGGGCCGCCCAGGCAAGCCAAGGGAAGGCACGGGGCGTGGCCCATTCCATTTCATTTATTAGCTTCATTGACCCAAGGTCTTAAGCCAAACATGCAAACAACGGGGTGTGGCCTAATATGCTAATGAGCTGTGTTGTCAGCCTATCATTCTAATGCGTTTCTGACATTGGGTGTGGCCTATTATGCTAATGAGTTCCTGCTGGGCTTTTTCTACAAAAAAAGCCCTGTACATATTTATGCCCGAAGCTGTTTCCCAGAATACCCACACGAGACCATCGCTCTTGTTCCCTTCAGGTGCTTTCTTGAAGCTGGGTAGCTTGTGGGCACAGTGCTGGAGTGTGCTGCCGAAACTAACTGAAATGAGCACATATTCTTCCCCTGTTTCGCTGTCTCTGCCTTCCTCTGCTGTCTCCCTTAGGTCAATTTTTTATCTGTAAGCTCCTTGGTACAGGGACCTGTTGTCTTGCACTTTGTAAAGTGCTGTGTAATTAAAATAATAGATCAACATGGGTAGCCCTGTCTGTAGAAGAAGTGAGCAGTGATTCACGGAAGCTCATCGCCTGCCACAAATTTTGTTAGTCTTGAAGATATTAAAATTATTGTGATCTTGAAGGAAACATAGATCAGTTGATATTATTAATGTATTTATTCAGGAAACTCATCTCTCACCTTTCTGTTCAGACTATACTCATGGCATCTCACAATGGTGAACAAGAACTATCCAAAATGGCCATCCACAAAAAGAACAATGTCAAAAACACACCAATTTTAAAACAGTAACACAAATCCCATTAAGATTAAAAGCAACAGTGTAAAAAGGTAAAAGCAGCATTTTATTTCAGGTATTTTTGCATCATGTGCGCCTGTGCCTGGAAGTCATGGCAACCTCTGATGACTCCTACTGGGGCATGGAGGATATTCAGATAGCCTGGCTCTGGCTTCCCAGCCCTGGTATACTCTGGAGGTCTCCCATCCAAATGCTTGCCAGGGTTGGACCTAGCTTAGCTTCTGAGAGCTGACAAGACTGGGAATTGCCTGGACTATCCAGGTCAGGGTGGTAAAAGCAGCATTTTAAAACAAGATCCAGATTTGCTTAAACCAGATCTCTGATCTCGTGGCGGTCTGTAAATCAATTTGTGTGACTTTATGTTAGTTTTTTAAAATCAAGTGACAAAAAAATACAACATACTCATGTGTAATACTGTATATCCTTACTTGCTCTAGAATCCTCTTAGCGAAATGCTGGAAATCGGAATGTATACCGAGCAGAGATGAGTTAATTACTAGAATTATGGAAATAAGAGAGATGGACAAATTAAATATGATCATGTTGGCAAAAGATGAAGACTTGTTTAAAAAAAGATGGAAAAAAATTAGATAAATGGTTTGAATCAAATGTTTAGAGAAACTCCGAAAATTGATATGTACTGTGTATGATATAATTTGTATTGTTAAAATTTGAAAATAAATGTCTTAAAAAAAGAAGAAGTGAGCAGTGATTCACGGAAGCTCATAGCCTGCCACAAATTTCGTTAGTCTTGAAGATATTAAAATTATTGTGATCTTGAAGGAAACATATATCTGTTGATATTATTACTGTCAGGAAACTCATCTCCCACCTTTCTGTTCAGACTATACTCATGGCAGCTCACAATGGTGAACAAGAACTATCCAAATGGCCATCCACAAAAAGAACAATGTCAAAAACACACCAATTTTAAAACAGTAACACAAATTCCATTAATATTAAAAGCAACAGTGTAAAAAGGTAAAAGCAGCATTTTATTTCAGGTATTTTTGCATCATGTGCGCCTGTGCCTGGAAGTCATGGCAACCTCTGATGACTCCTGCTGGGGCATGGAGGATATTCAGATAGCCTGGCTCTGGCTTCCCGGCCCTGGTATACTCTGGAGGTCTCCCATCCAAATGCTTGCCAGGGTTGGACGTAGCTTAGCTTCTGAGAGCTGACAAGACTGGGAATTGCCTGGGCTATCCAGGTCAGGGTGGTAAAAGCAGCATTTTAAAACAAGATCCAGATTTGCTTAAACCAGATCTCTGATCTCGTAGCAGTCTGTAAATCAATTTGTGTGACTTTATGTTAGTTTTTTAAAATCAAGTGACAAAAAAATACAACATGTGGAGAAAGATAAAAGCACAATCTATAATTAACAGTGCAACATTACTGAAACACTGAAGCCATGTATACATGAGTTTTGTGGCAGAGGAGATCAACTCAGATCTTCCAGATCCTAGTCAGGTGCTCTTGTCACTTCACCCCATAGGCTTACAGTGCCACCCTAAGCAAGGCTACTCAAAATTCTGTACAAGTCTATTCACTAGGGCTTCTTCCCAGGCCACAGGTGTTTGAAAGGGGATTAGACAGATTCATGGAGGGAAGTTCTATCAGTGGCTCCTAGTCATGGCAATTGAGGGGAACCTCCATGTTCAGAGGCAGTAAACCTGTGAATACCCATGCTAGGAGGCAACATCAGGGGCAATGTGCCCTGTTGGCGGTCCTTCAGAGTAACGGGTTGGCCACTGTGTGAGACAGAATGCTGGACTAGATGGACCACTGGTCTGATCCAGCAGAGCTCTTCTTATTTTCTTATATCAATGCAGGCGGTCACTAGTAATTGTACCCACTCAATATTAGTAAACAGACACTTTAATTTGAATATTTAGGGTTGCCAGGTCTGGGTTAGAAAATACCTGGAGACTTTGGGGGTGGATCCAGGAGAAAGCATCAATGCAGGCATCAACAGAAGGTTTCTTGTACCTGAGGAAAGACACGGGCATCAGCAGAAGGCCTGCACCCTTGTGCTGGAGGAAAGGTGTTGGTAGAACAGATCAGCAGGATACAGCCCACTGAATTCCTTCCTTGCACAATCATGCTGTGTCTGTGAGTAGTACTACGAGAACGACTGAATGCTCACGAAAGCTGGCAACAGCTCCCTGCAAACTGAACAGCAACAAAGTAGAGTAATTGGGGAAGGAAACAGAGCAACCTTGAGGCTTAAATTTACTGTTTTAGCAGCGGTAAATATGGAGTCCGCAGGCTATCAGCAACCACCCAACTCAGCGGTTTCTGAAAAGGCCAACCAGCAGGGGCAGGTGGTTACCTAAGAAGACTATGACAGGGACAAGCAAAACACCAAATGAAGTCTCCCACTCTGCAGTCCCAGTGCCATTTTGAAATGGAGCCTGCTGTTCCTCTCAAGGAAAAGGATTATGCAGAGATGTCTAGATTAAATGTTTCTCCGAATAACAAGCCACTTGAGACCTGCAGGGAGGTGAACTGATCTTTTCCTCTACAAAGCGTGGGTGAATGGGTGGGTTTAAGTGGTTCGCTTGTTTTGGCTGACTTCATTGAAGACTACCGACTTCACTGCCAGTAAATAAATTAATTTTTGGCTGGGCATGACCTGTTAAAACAGCTCCATTCTTCGGACTCTTATAGGACTCTTATAAGAGTAGGCAGCATTCCAAAATTGGCATCCCGGGTCCCAGCCCATAGCAGGCCACCAAGGAAACCATCACAGAGGTCTGATGTAGGATGGGGCTATTGCATTGGGCAAGGGGGTGGGGGTGTCGACTCTTTTCTTCTGGCACCCTTGTATCAATTTCAGAAGGACCTCACAAGCTGCCATTAGGGGAAAAGAAAAACATAAGGCAATATGTATGTTTCCTTAAAAAGGTAAAGGTAAAGGTTCTCTTGCTCGAAAGCCAGTCGAATCCAACTCTAGGTTTGCGGTGCTCATCTCCGTTTCCAGGCCGAAGAGGCAGCGCTGTCCGAAGACATTTCCGTGGTCATGTGGCCGGCATGACTAAACACCAAGGCGCATGGAACGCTGTTACCTTCCCACCAAAGTGGTCCCTATTTATCTACTTGCAATTTCTTGCTTTCGAACTGCTAGGTTGGCAGGAGCTGGAACTAGAGATGGGAGCTCACTCCGTCATGCGGCAGCCGGGTTCAGCGTCTTAACCACTTGAGCCACCGCAGCTTTCCTTATAGATGGGCAAATAGCAATAGCTAAGTTTGTTAAAATG
>NW_015163732.1:5835-45292 GCF_001447785.1 Gekko japonicus | reverse complement strand
TCCCCCCTGCACAGCAGCCCCAATTTGAGTTGTTGCTGTCCCTAGCCATACAAAAATATGTTGGGGATCTCTTCTTAGGGTTGCCAACCTCTGGGTGTGGCCTGGAGATCTCCCGAAATTCCAACTGATCTCCAGACCACAGAGATACATTCCCCTTGGGGGTAAAAATGGCTGCTTTGTAGAGTGGATGATATGGCATGTATACCCTGCAGAGGCCCCTCCCACTACCCTCCCCAGGCTCCACCCCCAAAGCAACAGGGACTTCCCAACTTGGAGTTGGCAACCCTAGATCTTGTCTGGTTTCACCTTTTAAAATGCAAAATGCATGGTACATTGTGAGTTTCCCCTCCCCCTGTATCTCCATGAATTCCATTGATATACCAGATTTTGAATATGCTCTGTTTTGGCACACCAGTTCCCCCATCTTGCCTTTGTGGCTCCAAGGATCCCTCTGTAATCTGCCTTAACCTTCAGGGAGAAGTGTGGGCTATAAAGAAACTAAATCAATGCTTAATGATTATTATATAAACATTATACATTTGTGTCCCTCATGAAATCTCATGTACCCTTTTTCTTATAACTCTCCAGTCTCTTTACACAACTGCCATGAGTTGCAGTGTGTTTAGTATTTCTCCGTGTGGGTAGACATCAGTGAGGGGGAAACAATAAAATCTTGCTTTAGAAGCTGCACTTAGATTGGGGGGTGAGATTGGACAGATTCATGGAAGATAGTAGCTGATAGTAGAGGCAGTAAACCAGTGACTACAGTGCTAGGAGGTAGAATCGGGAGAAGGGGTTGCCAGCTATCGGTTGGAAAATTCCTGGAGATATTGGGGGTGGACCCTGGGGAGGGCGAGGTTCAGGGAAGGACCTCAGTCGGGTACAATGCCATAGAGTCCACCATCTAAAAGCAGCCAGTTTCTCCAGGGGAACTGATCTCTGTAAACCGGAGACCAGTGGTAACTCTGGGAAATCTCCAGCCACCACCTGGGGACTATAGAAGCCAAAAACGAGAGATCACGGGAGGAAGTGGAATACCAAAAACAACATCTGTGACAAAAATAACGAAGAGTTAATAAAGATAAGTTGCAAAAACATTTACTGTAGTGATTCTGTAGAAAATGTAATTCTATAATCGCTCAGATGCAACGAATACAGCGCACGGAAAACAATTCGTTTCACAATATTTGCTTTTCCTTCTCTGCCTCCCCCCCCCCGCGAGTATCGCGGGTCCGCCCCTTGTTATCTTCTATAATCGCTCACACATAACGAATACTGTGCACTGAAAGCAATTAATTTCACAATATTTGCTTTATTTGAGCATGTAGCAATCCCAATTCTTATCAATTACTACTTATCAACTCTTGAAGGAAACATTCCATGTTGATTCTCTAATAACAGAACCCAAGGTCTTCACTATGTAATTACATTGTAATGTTTCCTTCAAGAGTTGATAAGTAGTAATTGATAAGAATTGGGATTGCTACATGCTCAAATAAAGCAAATATTGTGAAATTAATTGCTTTCAGTGCACAGTATTCGTTATGTGTGAGCGATTATAGAAGATAACAAGGGGCGGACCCGCGATACTCGCGGGGGGGGGGAGGCAGAGAAGGAAGCAGCAGGAGGAGGTAAGTACCCCCCCATCCCACCGTTTCCCCCACGTCTCCTCCACCCCCCTTGATCTCCCCCCCATTGCCTTCCCCCCCCCCGGCTCCTCGCTGCTCTATCCCCCCCCATCCCGGCACCGAAGCGAGGGCCGAGCAGCTTTCCTCTCGGCCCTCTCTACTCTTCCCCCCCCATTCCGTCACCTAAGTGAGGGCCGGTCGGCCCTCGCTGCTCTCTCCCCCACCCCCACCCCGGCACCGAAGCGAGGGCCAAGCGGCCCCCCCCCCCCCCCCCGGCACCGAAGTGAGGCCGGGCGGTTTGCAGCCGCCCGGGCCTCGTTGTCCCCCCCCGCTCCGATGCGAGGCCGGGCGGTTTGCAGCCGCCCGGGCCTTGGTGATTCCCCCCCGCTTCGATGCGAGGCCGGGCGGTTTGCAGCCGCCTGAGCCTCGTTGATCCCCCCTGCCGCTCCGAGGCCTCCCCGCTCCGTTGCGAGGCCAGGCGGCTTGCAGCCGCCCGGGCCTCGCTGATCTCCCCGGGCCTCGCCGCCCCCCCACTCCAAAACGGCAGCGGTGAGGCCAGCTGTAGAGCGTTCCCGCGCATGCGGCATGTCAGTTTCGGGGGGATTTAAACATCCCCCTGATATTTTTTACAGGGTTTCAGATTTTTGTGCACACCTGGGGACCGTCCCAAGTGTGCACAAAAATCCCCCTCCCCCCAGGTGCCCCCGATGTGCGGAAATAAGTATCCGCACACCAGGGGGCGACTTGGCTATTAGATATATAGATTTTCTACAGAATTACTACAGTAAACGTTTTTGCAACTTATCTTTATTAACTCTTCGTTATTTTTGTCATAGATGTTGGTTTTGGTATTTCACCACCTGGAGACTGGCAACCCTACCTTGACCTCCTTTTCATGTTTGTTGGCCCTTCACTGCAGCAAGTGGGCCGCTGTGTGAAACAGGATGCTGGACTAGATGGCCCACTGGTCTGATCTGGCAAGGCTCTTCTGATATTTCTTTCCTTGGCCACCCCCCCTTTGGCTCTTAATTAAGTGAGAGTTCTTGCATGCTGCATGTGTTACATGCAACAATATCAAGAAATACAAGCTAAATCCCATGGTGCTTTGCCAGTCCAGAACTCAATAAATCACAGCTTTGTAGCAGTGGTAATTATGAATTTCAGCACCACTTTTCATATAATGAGGTAGAGGGGATTTCCGTACACATAATATACAGATCGAAGGCCCATAAGCATACGGTGGAAAACCTGCAGTGGGATTTAGTCTAGTAAACTCACTACACAATTTTGCGGGGTCTCAACTGCAAAGTGGTCTTTCCCGGTCGGAACCAAGAGGTCAGATCTCGTGAGACCAGCCCAGAACCATAATGTAGAAGTATTTAAAGAGTGGCTGGACGTGGAATCCTAGCAGAGTTTCATTTTGATTAAATCTGAAGTAAATACAGCAACAGGGTGGCCTGATTGGTAAAGAGGAGGCAAAGAAGGATTGGAAGAGCAATAAGCAAGAAGGTTAAAGAAACACAATTAGCTTGCAAAGGAGAGAGCTGTAAAAAATCCACGCTGGCAGGACCCAGAGATAATTAGAGGGGGGGGAAGCAAATATTGAGTGCTTAACTGCAGAGGCAATCTCGGGGAACAATAAAAGCCTCTTCAGATCTATTATTAATTGACAGAAGATAAAAGAAGAAAACCAGTCCAGTTTTTTAAAAAAACTTTAAAAAAGAAAGAGTGATGGCCCAGAATGCACTGCATGTTGAGTGGGCAGATTTTACGAGAATTTGTTGCTCTCTTTGAAGCAAAAAGCACTTAAAGGGGCCCTTAAATGTGGGAATGAATTTACATTGAAAAGGTCAGGGGCTGGAGGCCTACTTCCTGTTGTATTTCTTTCCAGTTTCTGTCCCTGCTACTCCTCCTTGGACTTGCCTGTCGTGCTATTGTAATCTCCAGTGCTTCTGGAACTGCTGTGCATGTTATTTTATTGATTTAATGAACACTCAGCTCGGCAGATGCAAGGAAATTATGAGTTTCAAATGCCCCAGCTAGGGATGCCAACCTCCAGGTGAGACCTGGAATTTCAATTCATCTCCAGACTACAGAGATCAGTTCCCTTGGAGAAAATGGATGCTTTGGAGGGAGGGTGGACTCTATGGCACTGCACCTCATTGAGGTCCCTGTCCTCCTTGGCTCCATATCTGTATCTCCAGGAGTTTCCCAACTTGGATCTACACCCACATCTCCTGCTTGTGGCCAGGGGGGACCTAGCAAACGGAGTCTCAGCCCTGCCATTTCCAGCACCAAATCCCCACTGCCTTTCCTCTTGTGCAGGTGGCAACCATGATTCTTTATTTACATGCTGTGTTTTGGCTCTTCATACTGAATTTTCCTCATAAAATGTACACATATTTAACATCAATAAATCCGTAGGGTACTTCCTACGCATATTAGCATGTATCCAGTCGGGGGTGACAAGTCCAAATTGGGAAATTCCTGGAGATTGGGGGTAGAGCATAGGCACCCAGGGTACAGTGCTCCAAAGCAGTCATTTTCTTCAGGGGATCTGATCCCTGTAGTCCAAAATCCGCTGTGATTCCTGGAGATCTCCAGGCTTCACATGGAGGTTGGCAACCCACCCTCATGGCAGTTGTAGTGGAGGACTTTCCCCATTTCCCCATCTTGCACCACTTGCAGCTCCTCCTGAGTCCTCTTTTGTTCCTGGGGGTCGTTGGATCATCAGGGAAATCGTAAGGGTCAAAATGGGGGGGGGGTCTGTAGCGAGAGATAATTGGCAGAAAGAGTCACCCCCCCAATCTTCTAAAGTGCCCTACATCTTCAGAACTATGTGGTTGCATACAAGCTATTATATGTATAAATGATATACCTTATATGTGGTATTACAAGGGGACTGGGATGCCATCTTCCTTCTCTAAAACCATTCCACTTCTTTTGGGTTGGGTGAAAACCATCCTGGAATGGAGAAAGGTCACACAAGTTTGGTCAAATATTAAGCCCGATTCATTAATGTTGTTGACTTCATTCATATAGGTACTCTCTTCTTAGTAATGATTGATAACTGACTATAATGATTCCCAACCTGAACTATGTAATTCAGGCTTAAGGTGGGAGTTTGGGAGGTGGTAACATGGAGGGGTGCAGCATCATGTATGCTGTGGCATCACTTCTGGGAAAACCCAGAAATGACATTGGGTAGCTCTAGGACCCGCCGAAAACTCTATGGTTTTACAGCAATCCCTAGAGCTACTCAATGTCACTTCTGGGTTTCCCCTGGAAATGATGTCACAGTGCACATGACGTTTAATTTCCCCCCCCTTCTCCTGCTGTCACCACTTGGAGTGGTGGTGGGCAATAAGGGCAGTCAGTGGGAGGCCTGGCAGACCTATTCATGAATCACTTACATACCACAGGATGGCAAAGGGACTAAACTGAGTCTGACCTAAACTGGAACAAAACCATCCCACTTCCTGTTTTCCCTCCCACTTGGAACAGTGATTCTTGGGTATACATGATGTATAAATTGCATATATAAAATAACATTGAAAACCACAAAACTGAAACTTCTGACCAAAATGTGAACAAAACAGGGACTGTGCTATCTTCACACAGCTTTATTCCCCTTGTGAGGAAAACATACGTGGGACACCGTTAGCGTAATGAGAACCCCTGTGAGTCCTCAGCCCTGCTGGTGTACCGAATGGTGGTTCATGTGAATGCAGCATGACATGTCAGCCACTGGCTAGGCAAGGATCAGAGAATATCCGTCTTAGATTATCCTCACGCTGGGAGCTGCTTTAGTTTTTGCTCTCCGCAGCTGCCCGTGAGTCTACTTCACAATGAGTCAACCAGGCTAGAATTGTAACCTGTTTCTATGAGCTTCCACCTAGCATCTTGGTCTCAGCAAAAAGCCTCAGAGATGACCTTGTCTGTTATGGAACCTCGAAGTCACCTGTAATGACCAGTCCATCCCTGTTTATTCCTGATAGCATGCAATGAAATTGCTGTTATCGTCAGAGTAACATCTTGAAGGATGGCTCTTCCAATAGCACGATGCACAGGTATTAATCAGAATGCTTTTTTGGCTGCAATCCATCAAGTTTTTAATCGATTTTTCTCCAACGCAATTTGAATTACTTTTGGGAGCGAGGCTTTTTTTAAAATGACGCTCTCTATTAGCATGCTCTGCCAAATGATTTCAAGTATGGTAGCGGGCATTTGGCAAAGCATGAGAATAGAGAGTCTCATAAAAATCCTGCTCCCCAAAGCCATTCCATCATCCCGTTGAAGAGAAGAGAGAAGCTTGAATTAGTTGCTAAGGATGGCTCTTTGTGGTGACCTCATCCTTCTTACGTGGATGCTGGGAGTTTCATTCAGCAAATGCTCACTGAGCTCAATATCTCTAACTGGTCAGCTTATATCGAGGAAAAAATCCTGGCATTGGGCATTTCCCTAGATTCACTGGCCATGCTCCCTTTCACGAGTACATACTTGTTAACCAAATGCAGAATCCTCGATACTGAAGCTCAAAACTTTATAGGTTGGCTAACAAGTCCTGTTCCCCTCTTAGTTTTGAGGTTCCTCTTACTACAGGTCGGATGGCTTCTTACTTATCCCATTTGCAAGTCCCCCAGACTCGAAGAGCCTTCTCCCTGGCAAGATAGGATGCTATGCCATCAGCGGTCCTATATAGTAGATTTAATAAGACTGCATACTTAGCTAAGACTTGTCTCTGTAATTCCGCCTGCGTCGAATCGATGTCACACATCCTCCTCCACTGCTACTCAGATGCAGAGACTTGCGTGCTAAACATTTAAACTTGTTTTTAGCTGGAATGTTGGGCCTTTCTGATCACGTTAAGGTTTATTGTCTCCTGAACGATTGCTTACCTGAAGTTACTGAGAAGCTAGCCCTGTTTTTACAGTCCATGATAACAGTCCATCAGGAAATGCTATAGTATTACTTTTCTCTTTTAAATACCACATAAACTTTTATATAGTTGGCTTTTTACCACCCCCGCCTTCAACTGCTGTTTGTAGTATTTGTACAGGCCAAAAAAGGTGACTGACTGACTGACCTAATCCTTCTTATTTCTCTCCTGCTGCCGCGCTTAAGTGACTTCCCTTTCATGGGATGCTAAGAAATCTGTTCAGCACCGAAGGACACAGAGGAAACATGACTCAAGGGGGAAGTAAATTGGGATATTTGTGAATATTCAAAATAGGGTGAATTTCTCAGTTTTGCCATTCTTGTCTGTCCCTAATAATTAGCAACAGTTGGAGAATATCAGTGTCATCCTAACATCCTAGGCAGAGTCACACTCTTCTAAGCCCTTTGCCTTCAAAGGATTTAGAAGGGGGTCTAACTGTTTAGGATTGCTCTGGATGTGACTCCCCCCCCATCCCTGTGCCATTCAGCATGGGCAGATCTAAACAAACCATGACCGATTTCACACAAGAGCTGTGCAGCGGTCGCGCCTCCCTTTGCCCCGCTTCTATTGGTCAATTTCCCAGTGGCTTTGCCTGATTTCCCCTGTGGTTTCGTGATCAAAAATTAGGATCACAAAACCGCGGGGAAAATCAGGTGAAGCCATGGGTCAAAATGCGGCCGCATGGCTTCAAGTGGGAAATTGACCAATAGAAGCGGGGCAAAGGGAGGCGTGACCGCGGCGCAGCTCTTGTGTGAAATCGGTCCATGGTAGCAACTCTATTGTCGATTGCTAAGATAGAAATAGCAAGGAAATGGAGAAAGGCAACAGGCCCCTCTTTAATGGACTGGTACAACGGTATGTGGACTCATTTTGTTTTAGGAAAATTAGACCAATCCTTGGACTGCAGAACTTAAATATTATACAAAATTTCAAACGATCTGGTTTCCGATCATACAGTTTCTTCAAGAAAAGGAAATTATGTCATCCAATTTTTTCTTTCATGAGCTACTTTATTTTTAAAGACGCTTTTTAAAAATATAAGAGTAGTTGTGTAGTTTCTTAGGTAAGTTTTGTTGCAATTATAGTACTGGAATGGAATTTGTATTATCACACTGGTCTTATTTATCATATTGTTTTTGTTTGGTATTTTAATTTAAATTTTTTTTAAAAAAAATTCAGCACAGGCCGTATTCTGCTAGAGAGGCTGATAGTTTCACTGCAGCTTGTCCTATCCCTTCCTTCACATTTGAAAACAACTAAAAGTGTGTTTATTCAAATATCAGCGCCTAAGTATAAAATCAAGTGAAAGAAGTGACTGTGAGTCTTGGATCTTGAACTGACATTACCACGGATTAAGTCAAAGCATTAAAAATCTACATGATTTGAAAGCCTGGATCTTAGAAGCAGGAAATCAGAAATGAACGGCGTGGCTACATTGATAGAGTAATTGCTTCTTCTAATACTGAACGTCAGGCTTAAATGTTTATTGGTAGGGGGATGAGATGGGGCAAGGGACTTCTGCATACTCTGGAGACTCCCCACATCTGCAGGAAAAAAATATGACTTTTGTAAATTAAAACAAAAAAGAAAAGGGTGATTGTTTTTATATCCTGTTTGGGGGTTTCCTGGAAGCATCTGAATGGCTGTTTCTGGAAAAGGGACGCTGGACTAGAGGAAGCCTGGCCCACCTGAACTCTTCATGCGGTTTCCCCCAAACCTCTGCAAAATCTTTTTCTGTCATGAAATTAGAGGTTTACCACCAACATTTCTTACATATACTACACAGCAGGTTGGATCCCACAGATTCATTCTTCTAACGGAGGTGCTTTTCTCCTGGGGGAAAAAAACTGCTTCTGCATGAGGAAAGCACATCTGAGCTCCAATCCCAAATGATGGACCCTATAAAAATGAGACCGCACACAGACTAGGTAGGGTCTCTACAAATTGGTGGAATTCCCAGATACCTAGAAAAACATGACTTTGTACATTAAAAAAGGTAGCCTCCTCTCCCAACACCATGCTTATTGCCCTGGAATAAGTAGCAGGAAGGAGAAGATCTAAAAGGCATGGGAAATTGACCCTCCTCCATTATGATTCCTTACTGTCTCCCAATTTAGTCTTTCATGGCCTGTGCCTCCTGGTCAAAAGCTGTAAGTAGAGAGAGGTGGAAGAGACCTTCTTCCCCTTGTTCTGAGAATTTATAATCTCTCTTTAGGAGTTCAGCACCACTCCTGGGGTTAGTCCTGATCTTCCTGCCCCAGAGGAAGTGAATACAATCTAGCCATCTGGCTGTCCCAAGCCCCTATCCCCTGGTGGGACAATATTGCAAGGTGTGAGATATTAACTATTGTTCTACTTTGGCCAGAGCCATTTGCATCCATAAGCACTAAAGTACTCTGTGGTTGGGGCTTGATGGATTGTTCCCTGGTCTCCTCCTTTTTGCCAACTACGAGTTTGCAGCTGGGTTCCAATTCATGGATGGAGCTCAAAGGCTGAATTATAGGGGCGAAAACTAGGGTGGAAGATATTTCTCCACGTGTAGCTCAAAGGCTGAATTATAGGGGTGAAAACTAGGGTGGAAGATATTTCTCCACATATGGAAAAAGAGATTATGCGATGACCAAGTTCTGATGGATTTATTACTCTCCTACCACACTGGAAAAATTAGAGATTTCAGTTTGTCCCAGGAGCTGCTGGTACATATGATGGTTTTCATGATGGGAGTGGTGACCAAGTTGATTAGACAGAGATACCATCAATTTGTATGATGGGAGTTCCTTTGAAGTTTGAATGACTGTAGCCGGTGAATGACTGTAGTTTGAATGACTGCAGACTGTGAGCTACGAGTCTTCACTAGACTGGTAAAAACATGTCCTTCCATCCTTGTGTGTTTGTGAATGGTTATGATTGGTGGTGATCATTTTTAAAAAACAAATAACTGGACTGACTGACATACCATCTTGACACGTCAGCATTAGTGATGTCTTTTACAGTTTCTCTTCTCTCTTGGTTCTTCTTTTTCCCTTTCTGTGGCAGGCCACAGGAGGAAAGGAACAGGTATGTCTTGGCAATCTCCCACTCTGACACCGACCAGCTTAGCTTCTGCAGCTTGGATGTATCTTGTGCCAGGGCTGGTATCAGAATGGCTGGGCACCTGCACCCACCTGGCAGAAGGCTCACCCCCAACTGGAGACACTCTGTTGACCTCCCATTTTGCGATAGGAGAACCAACTTAAGGCATTCAAGGAAGTGGAAAGCAAGAGAAGCGCACTCTGCTGCCACCTCCAGGCACTGCATGGAATTGGCCCAGAGGTCTTGGCAACATTGCAGTGACCCTTTCTTGGTCCTTTTAGACCTACCAGCAGCATTGGGCTTAAAATCAGAGGTCATTTGGGGGGGGGGGATCGCGGGGATCGCAGTTCCCCCGGGTGAGACCCCTGCCTGCCTGGGGCCAGGGAGGGCCTTCGCGGGGCTTCCTTGCACTCCCGCCGGCCTTGCAGGTCCACCGCCGGGCCCCTCATGGGGCTCGGCAGTGGAGCTGCAAGGCTGGCGGCGGTGGCCGGGACTGTTGGGGGCGGGGTGTGTGGCCTTATGACACACTTCCGGTGATGTCAGGGTGTGTGGCATATGCTAATGAGTTATGCTAATGAGTTCCCCTAGCTCTTTTTCTACGAAACGACCCCTGCTTAAAATTGTGAGAAAGTGACATGCAGCTCCCTCCAAGATGGCCATGATGGGGGCAGGGAGGAGGCACCAACCAAGGGAAGATAGCTGTGCTGTACTGGGATAGGGGATGACATCCATTATGGAAAGTGAGCTGCACTGGTCCCTTTGTGCACATCCAAATCTGCAACTGGCCCTGTCATGTGCTCCTGACCATGCCCTTTGATGCTTCTCTACATGGCTGTATACCCGAGTAAATGTTCATGCAAACAACCTCTACTCTGGCTCTCCCTCCAAGCTCTTGCACACTTATTTACTTATTTATTTACTTTATATCCGGCCTTTCTTCCCACGAGTTGTTGCTTTGCATGATGGATCCAGAATTACGATGCAGACTTCATTTAGTGTTTGGCTTTTCTCTCCCTATCAGCTGGTGTGTTTCATTTCTCCATTTCCCCCCTTCTTCCAGGTATTTGGTGCTATGATTCACAAGACCTGAAATGTGGTAAGTCCTTGGCAAATCTTTCAAAACTTAGTTACGTATTGCGTGTGTTTATGCCTGTATATGCTTATATTGTGCACTGCGAAATATGAATTATTTTAATGTAATCACACAGGTGTTCAGTTTAAAGGATGTTGATATGGCGGTTAAGAGTTGCAGACTCTAATCTGGAGAACTGGGTTTGATTCCCCACTCCTTCACATGCTGCCAGCTGGGTGACCTTGGGTTAGTCACAGTTCTCTCAGAGCTGTTCTCTCAAGAGCAGTTCTCTCAGAGCTTTCTGAGCCATGGTGGGGAGGGGAAGGGAAGGAGATTGTAAGCCACTCTGAGACTCCGAGTGAAGGGTGGGGTATAAAGTCAACTCTCCTCCTCCTCCATAGCCCAGATCCAGGATTATAAGGATCTTATGTAGTAGAAACTCTTAGGCCATGCAAGCCATGTTTGTTTTCATGCTGCTATACCGTCTTATTTATTTATTTGATTTGTATCATTTATGCCCCGTCCTTCTTCCCAATGGGGACCAAAACTGTCACACATCTTTCTCTTCTTTTCCATTTTATCCTCACAACAAGCCTATGAGATAGGTTAGACTGAGAGAAGGTGTCTGGCCTCATCAACCTCTAGTAGCAGCCCCGGGTGTTATTACTCAGGGAATGTGAGAGGGCCCAATCAGACAAGATTTTGGGGGATTCACAGCTGGATCTTCCCAACACTTTAAAACATGGACATTTGCAGCTGTGGAGGCTCTAATTCAGATCCGGGATGTGACCTGAGGAGCGAAGGGGTTTAACCTCGGAACAAAACTGACCCTTCTCAGGCCCTGCAAGTCAGGCCAAGAGAGAGTCCTGGGCTGCATCCAAATGCAATAGCAATGATTCACCTCCTAGATTTCCTGCTCTTCACAGGAAAACCCAATTCCCAGCTCTTAACAATAGACTAGATCCAGCCACATTCTGAGGGTGTGAAGGATCTTTCAAGCAGAAGGTCCCCAGTTCAATCCCCAGCATAGAGATGCCAGCTGGAATTAACAGTTCATCCAGTCTACAGAGATCAGTTTCCCTAGATGCCATATATCCCACTCTCCAAACCTGCCATTTTCTCAGGGAAATTGATCTCTGGAGGCTGGCAACCATCATTTATGGACCTGTTGAATAAGTAAAGCAGCCCTTTTGCTGCATCTCTAGCTACAGTAGCAGCTGAACTATACTGTAGTCCACAGGAGAGCTCCTTCCAAATGGGTTGCCGAGAGAGAGAGAGAGAGAGAGAGAGAGCGCAAATAGGATGAAAAATGGAAGCCGCTGTGGCTCTTTGAAAACTGTAATGCTCCCTGAAACAGTTTGTTTAGCCTGTCAAGCTAAAGATAGTCCCAGGAAGGAAACCCTGTTGAATTATAAATAAGAAAACCCCCTGCTCATGATTATTAATGAAGGTCGGCTCAGCAAGCGGGCACCTCCTGTTGAGGACGACACGGGCGGAAAGAGCACTGCAAGCGGCCTAATGAGCGTCTTGGCTGAGGCATCTGTTCTTGCTGGCAGAGCTGGTGATGTTACCAGCAGCCTCTACATTAATTTTTATTTAACAAAAATCAATACCAAGAGTTTCCGTTCCACTGATGCTGAGGGAAGCGATAGGCGTTTCCTTACCTCAGCTGTCAGGGGCTATAGCCAGGAAGGTCAAATAGCTCTCTCTTCTGTTTGGGAGATGGGGTTGCAGGGAGAACCATCTGTGAGATGGGGTTGCAGGGAGAACCATCTGTGATGCTGGATGTGGAGGCAACGGAGGCTCTTGGATTCATATTTTGAACTCCCGTTTCTCTCAAGGGGCAAATGGCCTTGTGAAAGGACAGCGTTTGTACCTGTTCTCCCATGCGGCAGAGTGATTTATATCTTCATTTATTTCATTTGTTACCCCCCACACGCTCATGATTATTAATGAAGGTCGGCTCAGCAAGAGGGCACCTCCTGTTGAGGACGACACGGGCGGAAGGAGCACTGCAAGCGGCCTAATGAGCGTCTTGGCTGAGGCATCTGTTCTTGCTGGCAGAGCTGGTGATGTTACCAGCAGCCTCTACATTAATTTTTATTTAACAAAAATCAATACCAAGAGCTTCCGTTCCACTGATGCTGAGGGAAGCAATAGGCGTTTCCTTACCTCAGCTGTCAGGGACTATAACCAGAAAGGTTGAATAGCTCTCTCTTCTGTTTGGGTAGGTGGGAGGTAGGGTTGCAGGGAGAACCATCTGTGATGCTGGATGTGGAGGCAACGGAGGCTCTTGGATTCATATTTTGAACTCCCGTTTCTCTCAAGGGGCAAATGGCCTTGTGAAAGGACAGTGTTTGTACCTGTTCTCCCATGCGGCAGAGTGATTTATATCTTCATTTATTTCATTTGTACCCCCCCACACACACTTTTCTCCCCCTTGGGGACCCAAAGTGGCTTCCAGCATCCTCCCCCTCCTCCATTTTATCCTCACACCAACACTGTCAGGTAGATTCAGGTGGGTAGCTGTGTTAAAAACATAAGAACATAAGAGAAGCCAATGTTGGATCAGGCCAATGGCCCATCTAGTCCAATACTCTGTCACACAGTGGCCAAAAATACCAGGTGCAATCAGGAGGTCCATCAGTGGGGCCAGGACACTAGAAGCCCCCCCACACCCCCCCAAGCACCAAGAATACAGAGCATCACCTGCCCCAGCCTGTGAGTTCCTATCTCTGCCTTGTGGCTAATAGCCACTGATGGACCTCTGCTCCATATGTTTATCCAGTTCCCTCTTGAAGCTGTCCATGCTTGTAGCTGCCACCACCTCCTGTGGCCACTGTGTGACAGAGTATTGGACTAGATGGGCCACTGGCCTGATCCAGCATTGGCTTCTCTTATGTTTTTAACACAGCTACCCACCTGAATCTACCTGACAGTGTTAGTGTGAGGATAAAGTTTGAGTCCAGTGCATGCACACGAAAGCTTATACCCAGAGTTAAACTTTGTCGGATTTAAAGGTGTCACTGGACTCAAACTTTGTTCTACTGTTTGTTCTACGATGACAGAGAGTGACTGGCCCAGGCTTCCATGGCTGAGTGGAGAGCTCAGCCTGGGTCCCTCAGATCTTCAACTTTGAATATTTTTTCCAGATTTTAAAAATTTTAATTAAAAATTATAAAAAATATAATGTGTTTCCCTTCTTTTGTAATAAAGGTGTCACTGGACTCAAACTTTGTTCTACTGTTTGTTCTACGATGACAGAGAGTGACTGGCCCAGGCTTCCATGGCTGAGTGGAGAGCTCAGCCTGGGTCCCTCAGATCTTCAAATTTGAATATTTTTCTCAGATTTTAAAAATTATAATTAAAAATTATAAAAAATATAACGTGTATCCCTTCATTTGTAAATGTCTTTGCAGTCTGGTTCAAGCAGTTATTGTATATTGAATGGACACGTGAACACACAAAACTGCCTTATACTGAATCCGATCGGTGCTCCATCGGGGTCACTATTGTCTACTCTGACTGGCAGTGCTTCTCCAGTAGAGGTCTGTCCCATCACCTTCGACTTGGTTCTTTTAACTGGAGATTGAACCTGAGACCTTCTGCATGCACAACAGAGGCTCCACCACCGAGCCCCATAAGTGGATATCACATCCTTGGAGTCCTTCCCAGCACAGGAAACAGCAATGCAGAGCTGAGATATAACAGCACCAATATCTATTTATTGAATACTTCCTTAAAGACGAACAAAACTTCCTTAAAGACTAACTAAATTTGTGGCAGGGCATGACTCATGAAAGTTCCTCCCCTGCCACAAATTTTGCTAGTCTTTAAGGTGCTATGGGACTCTAGCTCTTTTCTACTGCTAGAGACAGACTGACATGGCTACCCCTCTTGAGTAATTCACTTTAGCCTAATATCTGGGTATGCTCATTTCCACATGATAAAGTTGTCTAAATGACTTCCTCTGTGTGCGTGTGTTTTTTTAAGCTGATGTTTTAAATATCTACAGAACTTTGCTTCTTAGGGTTGCCAAGTGCTTACCTGTTCACTCATGAAAGTTCCTCCCCTGCCACAAATTTTGTTAGTCTTTAAGGTGCTATGGGACTCTAGCTCTGTTCTACTGCTAGAGACTGACATGGCTACCCATCTTGAGTAATTCCCTTTAGCCCTCATTTTCACATGATAAAGTTGTCTAAATGATTTCCTCTGTGTGTGTGTGTGTTTTTTTTCCTGGGTGGGGGTTTCCTCGCCCCCCGGGGGGACTTGGCATCCCTAGTGCTTCTCCATTAGAAGTTTGGGGTGGGATGTTTAGGAAAGCTTGGATACACATGGTTTTTTGCTTTAAATTGCGTACTTGTTTTAAATTGTGTCTTTCTTATCTACCAAGGTTTCAGATGAAGTATGGGAAGCAAAGGATTTCTAAACATAGATTGCTTCCCTCTGTTCTCTGCCCTTAAGGTTGTGCAGACCTCCTTACAAAGAGGGGATGAAAGCAGGGCACGTGAATCTAGGAAAGGGTTAAAATTTAAGAAAATATAGATTAAGAAACTATAGAAGGAGAAAATGAAACTAGACTAGGTCACACGAGCCAAAAAAAAATGGTGGGGAAGCGAGGCTCTCCAGAAAAATTTGACCCGCAGTTGCACAATCACACCTCCCTTAGAAGCTGCGGGTGCAGCCCATCAGTGTGCGATCGGACGCAACTGCGGGTGAGTCATTTTTGTGTGTCAGACCATCCTGACGCCATGAGAGCGTGCTGGAGCGATAGACACAGGAAAGTCCGCCCGTGGCCCATCGCAACCCATTTCCTACTGAATTCCCCCCGGTGTGTCTTTTAACTCTGCTTGTGTGGCAGAGCAGAATGGGTTGCCGACGGCTGTGGGGCGCTTCCCAGATGTTGTTGTCTGACTGCGCCCTTTAAATCTGCCCGGCATTCGCACCTATGTCGTGTCTAGTTGTGCTTCTGATCGCAGCCTAGGATGGGCAGCAGAAGAGGAGGGAACAGAGCATGGAAATCGATGAAGAAAGCAGAGAGAGCAAAAATCCCTAAACAAATAGCTACATCAGAGATATCCGTAGGGAACTAATACTGTTCCTTCCTACACTGTAATATATCGTGGGCTGAAAAATATACATACATATATACGTAAGTATATACATAAATGTACATTTATCCCACCCTTCCTCCAAGGAGCTCAGGGCGGCTTTCTGCTTCTCCCCCACTTCTATCTTCACAGGATAGCCTTCAATAACCTTGCATGGTAGGCCAGGCTGAGAGAGAGTGACTGGGACTTCTTCACCCAACAGGCTTCCTAGAGAAATAGGGATTGGCGTCTGGGTCTCCTAGATCTTAATCTGACACTCTGACCATGACACCACACTGGAATGTGTACATAAATACACGCACATTTATATAATGTGTGCACATGCACAACATTTTCCCTTGCAAGAAAGTGATGGGGACCAGCCTGCTTGCCCCAGTTCAGTCAGGGAGTGGACATGGTAAGAAGGACCCCGTGATTGCCTTCTGCAGAGCTCCTCATTTCTGTCAAGGGAAGTCAGGGTGTCTCCTCCACATTAAGCCCCATCTCTGCTGTTTCCCCGTCCCTGTCTCTGTAGGCCCTTCGCACTGGAAGGACATCACACAGAGCTGCGGGGGAGATAACCAGTCACCTGTCAACATTGAAAGAAAAAAAACTCAACGGGACATGAGCCTTGACGAAATCTCCTTCGAAGGTTATGACCAGGCCCCTGCTGGCAGATGGAAACTCCTCAATGATGGACACACAGGTGGGGACAGGGCACGTAGCCAGCTCGCCTTTCTAGGCTACCTGATTTCCAGGATGAATGGAGTTCCAATAGAAACCTCTAGGAGTTTCACCAAGCCCAAATGGCTTTGAGCTGCGCATGCCCAGTAAAGCTTCCCAAACTCCCATGAGATACAAGAATTCAGGGAGCCCTTCTTGGCCATGCACTGCGTGATGTCTTTGAGAGTTGCCTGGGAAGGAAGGAGGGAAGGGAACATAGCTGCTGTCTTCTGGGAGGGGGCAGGGATGGTGACAGGGAGTGGGGTAGAGATGGCAAGAGGTAGGGGGCAGTGACTTCAGGTGGCACTCCTTTTCTACATCACCAACCACGTGCACAGCAATTGACAGCATAGCAAGAAGTTAAGTCACAATCTAAAGTTAAGCACAGAGGAAGCAACATAGCTGGCCTCAATGGTTGGTAAAGCGGGACATCGGCTGAGGCTCACAGCCTGGCCAATGGCACTCTGCTGACCAGAGATGCTTGGTCCAATTGTTTCCACCTGGAATTACTCCAGAAGTCCTTGTGTCCTTTGGGGCATTCTGCACCTACTGGCTTACCAGTTAGGTTTCTTGCTATGGCCAAAGGACAACGGCATGGCTCAACCTATGTTACAGGCAGAGTTCCCAACACGGCCTTGGAAAATGCTGGCAGGTTTGGGGGTGGTGCCTGTGGAGGCTGGAGTTTGGGGAAGATGTGATGTTACTTTTGGGTGATGCTGCAGACTGCCTCCGTTAGTCATTATGGTCTTTACCATAGAAACCAGGAGAAATTTCTAGAGCATCACTATATAGAGGCCATTTTTTCTCCTAATCTTCAGTTCTTCAGAGGTGGGAAACTAGGGCTGCGGAGAAGTAATTTGCTGCCCTAGGCAGGTAAATGAGAAGCCTAGTCATAGGCACCTGGTCAGTTCTTCCTTTCCATGTGCAAAGAGGGAGGGAGGGAAAGCTGAGCAGCAGCTGCTGGTGGTCCCTAGCCCAAAGAGCACCCGTTTGTCCTCAACCAGGTGGAACACTCATCCAGGAGAGATCAGGGCCCTGCAGGATTTAGGGCAATTCTGCAGGGTCTGCAAAACTGAGTTGATCCTTGATCCAACGGGCCTGTGGTTGAGGGCAGTGCAGGGTCTCAATCGGTAAGACCTAACGGATTGGCCTCCCCCTCCCCTTCACTTGTTTTCCCCCACCTCTATCCCTCTTCAGTGGGTTTACGCCATCTTGATTTTATATAACTGATTATATTGTATGTATTTTAATATATTTTATTGATGACTGAATTATTTGATATTGGGAATTTTAATTGTATACTTACAAACTGATGTTACCTGCTCTGAGCTGGTCTTCAGGAGATCGGGCTACAAAACAAACAAACAAACAAACAATTCTCTCTCTCTCTCTCTCTCTCTCTCTCTCTCTCTCTCTCTCTCTCTGACCTCTTGATCTTTGACCTGGCCCTGTTGAAGTGACCATGAACCTGGACGGAGCCTCTGCTGCAGAACAAATCAATATTACCAAAGGAGGGCTTCAAGACACATACCGGGCCCTGCAGTTCCACTTTCACTGGGGGGACGTCAACAAAAATGGTTCAGAGCACACCGTTGATGGACACCAATATCCGATGGAGGTAGACACCCTTTCACTCTTTCGGTTTGGTAACCAATGCACTGCAACACCATGGAGGACTCTCAGGCTGGAGACTGACAGTAGTTCTTCATAAGAATCGTCATTTAGAAAACCTAGTTTGTGCTCAGCCTGATCTCATCCAGTTTACTGTACAGCATATCCTGTTTTCAATTTTAAGATGATAGCTGCAGAATTTGGATGTAGCCGCCATGTTTCCAAATAACTTTTCCCCCTTCCCCCCTCCATTACTGTTCTTGTACTGAACATGCAGCCAGATGAAGAGTTCTAGAGAACTTGAAAACTTATACACTGCCTGGCAACTAGGGTTGCCAGTCTCCAGGTTTTGGCTGGAGATCTCCTGGAATTTTACAGCTGGTCTCCAGGCGAAAGAGATCAGTTCCCCTGGAGAAAATGGCTGCTTTGGAGGGTGGATTCTATGGTGTTGTACCCTGCTGAGGTCCCTCCCCTCCCCCAAACCCACCATCCTCAGGATCCTGCCCCCCCAATCTCTAGGGATTTCCCAATCCAGAGCTGGCAACCCTATTTGCCGCATGCATGGTTTTGTGACCTTTTGGTTGGTCCTTGCAAAAGGAATTATGTGACTTCTGGTTAGGTTTGCCAAATCTGTTTGCTCTCGTGGCGGGGGGCTTCCGGACGGTGTCCCCGGGGTGCGTGCGCAAAGCGCGCCCGCGCCGCATGCACGTCACCCGGATGTGATGTGATGGCCCCGCCCCCAGCGTGCCCAGCGTCATCACGTCACATCCGGGTGACGTGCACGCTGGGGTGGGGTTTCCCCCGGGGCCCGATTCCATGACGGTGGAAATCGGGCCTCCAAAGCGGGGGGAAATCCGCCCCCCGGGGGGAATTGGCAGCCCTACGTCTGGTTCTGGAGTTGTCTATGGGCCAGCGTGAATACTTGCAACCTTTAGTGTAAGGATGGTGAGTCTTGATGGAGTCCAGCTAGCTTGGGCCCGTTCGTTGGCTGATGCCAACGACAAAGACTGTTGGTGGCAGCTGAAGAGATAGACATTGGAGACCCTTGTTTTAGTACCTCAGTTTGGTGTAGCGTAGTGTTGTGTGGTGTGATAGTTAAGAGTGGCGGGCTCTAATTCGGAGAACCAGTTCTCTCAGAGCTGTTCTTGAAAGAGCAGTTGCTCACAGAGCTCTTTCAGCCCCATCTACCTCACAAGGTGTCTGTTGTGGGGAGAGGAAGGAAAGGAGATTGTGAGCTGTTCTGAGACTCCAAATGAAGGGTGGGGTATAAATCCAACTCTTCTTCTTCTTCTTCTTCCTCTGGCTCCTCCCCCCCCCCCCACTTCACAGGGTTGTTGAAAAAATAAAATTGGGGAAAGTGGAAACGTCCAGTACTATGTGTTCCTTAAAGGAAGGGAGAACTAAAAATGCAACTGAAAGAATGAAAAAAGGCATGCATGCGTATAGCACAGGGACCAGTTCCTTTAGTACACACTTCAGTTCTTCATGGATTATTGAAACTGTATCAGCCACTAAGGGTTTCTAGCCTCTTGTGCCTCACTGGGAAGATGGGAAAAAGTTCTGCTGGTATTTCAAAGGAGACACCATCCAATTATGCTGGGTGTATAATGAATAAACTCATCTCCAAGCTCAGGTCTTTGTATTTTCAGCAAGAAGCTATTAATTAAGGAAAACTCTGGGGCATTGCAGATGAGGAACAGTCCATCCGTTCCTCATAAGGTCTGGGCAAAATGAGGGAGACGAGAAAGGGCTCATTGTGACCCAAGTCTGATCACAGACAACTGGTTGTACCATTGCAATTATTTTAATTACTAAATGGGGAGCTTGCAACAAGTCACTGGTCATTTTTGCCTTTTTTAATCTTACACCAGAATCTCAGTTTGCAGAGCAGGGGTGACCAGCACAATACCATATATTCATTACTTAACAATTAACTGTAGTTCTTTAAAACCATAACTGTGTTGCTTTTTGCTACCTTTGATCCCACCCCTTCCCTCAGACATAAGCGAAAGTATGATGTGTGTCATATAGCTGGGGTCCCCAACCTTGCGTTCACCTTTGGAATTCTTACATAGCGTGGTAGGCTCAGCCAAAGAACATTTGCCACAAAATGGCTACTGCAGCTTACCTTTAGTCACACAGTGAAGATCCTTGTGCCATGGTTAGGGGTGGGCATGAACCACATTTTCATGGGAAGTAGAAAACAGGGGTTTAAATGACTGGGTACCATTTCACCCCCTACTTTCTTCTCCCTGTGAAAAGCCCCTGCTTTCTGCTCCCCACATAAAAGCTCCCAGCCATTTAAAACTAAACAGGTGATTTTCATGAAGAGCAGAAATCAGGGGGTTTACACCCCTGCTTTCTGCACTTTATGAACCAGCATGAACTGCATCAAGATTTGTGAAAGTTCGTGGCAGTTCTTCGGTTTGTGAGCATTGCTTTGTGAACCACAAACAGTCCAAAATTCGTGATGAACTTTAGTTCATCAGCCAGTTTGTGCCCATTCCTAGCCGTGGTGGCAGCTGCTGCCAAAGCGACAGTTTTAAAAATATGCACAGCCAATCATATCTTCAGTGGTCAATCAGAATCTTTGCTGGGCAGAAGCTTCATTTGTCCCCATCTACTTTCTAAAAACAGCGTTCCGTGCGCCTTGGTGTTTAGTCATGCCGGCCACATGACCACGGAAACGTCTTCGGACAGCGCTGGCTCTTCGGCTTCGAAACGGAGATGAGCACCGCAACCCTAGAGTCGGATTCGACTGGCTTTTGAGCAAGGGAACCTTTACCTTTTTACTTTCTAAAAAACACTTGGCGAGCACCAGGAAAGTTTCAGCAAGAGCTGTGGTGTCCATTGGCACCATGTTCAGGACCCCTGACAACAGTGCAACAGTGAAGTTTTGCCTTGGCTCTTCCAAGGCAGCTTTTTTGTAAATAAATAATTCCATGCAAGTACAAAGAGAATCAGGTTGTGTCTGCACAAAACTGAAACGGTCTTTCTTCCTGAACTTTACTTTTCTTTGAGGGGTGGTGGTACCATTTCAGTCTTTTTCAGTCCTGTTCCCAGTCCCTCTTGGCAGCTGATTTAGTCAAGAAAAAATAAGTTCTTCTTGGTGACTACGTGATCCTGCCAATCACGTAGCCAGTGTAACAATGTCATGGTGGCCCATAGCCAGTCTGGTGTGGTTATGCAATGATCTCACAAATCAAAGCCAAAAGAATAGGAAAACCCTTTTTCCAGGGCTTTTTTTGTAGAAAAAAGCCCCGCAGGAACTCATTAGCATAATATGCCACACCCAATAGCAGAAACACATTAGCATATTAGGCCACAACCACATGTTACCAGAAGTGTGGTCATCCAGCCACACCAATCTTTTGCTTCTTATTCTGTTTACCTTGTTTGTTGTCAAAACCCAGGGCTTTTTTTGTAGCAGGAACCTCTTTGCATGTTAGGCCACACACCCCTAATGTAACCAATCCTAATGAGTTTCTGTTGTTGGGTGTGGCCTGTTATGCTAATGAGTTCCTGCTGGGCGTGGCCAACTCAGGAGCCAGCTGGAACTCTGTTCCTGTGCGTTCCTGCCCAAAAATAGCCCTGCCTTTTTCTATTCCATTTTGTAGGCTCAAGGATATGGGAATATTTTTCAAAGTACAGATTTATTCTTTAGAGATGCCTTTCCAATTTGATTTAGCCCTGCATAGGACCTCTGGGAACTGGGGACATGGGCCAAACAGCGCTTCCCCTGAGTGCATCAGACTTACCCATGTTGATGCCATTGCAACAGACAGGTGAATATCTCAAAAGGGGCCCAGCTTAGACTCAAAACGATTGTGCTTTTTTTCTGCAGCTCCACCTTGTTCACATGAACACCAAATACAAAACCGTCAATGAAGCAAAGGGACACCCCAGTGGATTGGCTGTTCTAAGCTTCTTGTTCAAGGTGAGTCATATGAAACTGCTGCCATTACGTAGTCAGTTGGCACTTGATTGATTGGACTAGGATGAAGGTGCTTTCTTTTGTCCTCCAAACAGAGAATCAAGGCTACCAAGAGGGGGACCAGTAGATATTTCAAGGGCTTGAAATCAGGGAAGTTGCATAATTTGTTTTTATATAATGTGATGTTGTGGGTAGAGTGTCAGACTAGGACTTCAGAGACCCAGCCTTGAATCTTGCCTCTGCCGTGAAACTAACTGGCAACCCGGAGTGCATCTGCTCTCCTGGTCTAACCTACCTCACAGGGTTGTTGTGAGGATAAAATGGGGGAGAGGAGAATAGTATAAGCTGCTTTGGTTTCCATTAGGGAGAAAAGTGGGATATAAATTAAGTACATAAGTAAATATTTTCCATTTGGGTGGTGTGAATTCAACTCTTTGCCATGCAGCTCACTGGATGATCTTGGGCCAATTGTTATCTTGCAGCCCATCCAAGTCATGGAAATGTTACAAAGATAAACTGAGGAAAGGAGAACCACATACACAACTCTGAGTTTCTTGGAGGAAGGGGAGGATAAAATGTACTAGATAGATAAACAGCACAGGCGTCCTAAGCAGGGCTATTTTTGGGCAGGAACGCACAGGAACAGAGTTCCGGCTGGGTCCCAAGTTGGCCACGCCCAGCAGGAACTCATTAGCATAATAGGCCACGCCCAACAGCAGAAACTCATTAGGATTGACTACTTTAGGGGTGTGTGGCCTAACATGCAAAGGAGTTCCTGCTACAAAAAAAGCCCTGAGTTTTGACAACAAACAAGGTAAACAGAATAAGAAGGATAAGGTGGGTGTGGCTGGATGACCACACTTCTGGTAACATGGGAGTGCGGCCTAATGTGCTAATGAGATATGGTGTCAGGGGTGTGGCCTAATACGCTAATGAGTTTCTGCTGTTGGGTGTGGTCTATTATGCTAATGAGTTCCTGCTGGTCCTAAGCGAGGGAAAGATAGCAACCCCACCGGCAAGTGGTTTTTTTAAAATGTCTGTAGATCTCATTGGTTCTGGAGATCAGTTTGGTGGTGGTGGAAAACACCATCAAGTCACTGCCAACTTACAGTGCCCCCATAGAGTTTTCAGGGCAAGAGATGTTCAGAGGTGGCTTGCCATTGCCTGCCTCTGCATTACAGCCCTGGGCTTCCTTGGTGGTCTCCCATCCAAGTACTAACCAGTTCTGATGCTGCTTAGCTTCTAAGATCTGACAACATTGGGTTAGCCAGGACCATCCTGCTCAGGGCAGAGATAAGGGGAATGTTGGAAAAAAGCAAGGGAGAATGCATTTATTACAGTCATTTTACCTCATCCTTTCAGCCTAGAGTCTGACAAGTTGGCTTGCATAATAGTGAAAACAATTTTTAAAAGTCAGCATTAAAAAGTTTCCTTAAAACCACAGCAATAAAAATACAAAGATACAAATACAAACAACATTAGTCGCAGCAATAAAGATAAACTTTTAAAAGGGTCCACAGGATGAAAACTGTCAGTTAAAAACTGAATTCAAGTAGTAATAAAATAATTTATACAATGCTGTGGCAATTAATATATAATCAGAGTACTAAGAATACTGAAATGGTTAATTAAAAACAGCAACAGCTTGCTGCTTGTTTCTGATCCTTCCACATATCTGATTGCTATATCCATAAGGTCTAGAAATATGGAATTAACTTGCAGATAGAAATAACAACTACACACGTCTCTTTCTTTTCAAAAGCCAGTAATTATATTTTATATGTAGCTGAGCCTTGTTGCTTTTTTTTTTTTTAAATGAGAAACATGTTTGGGAAAAGGATTTTTGAGTGGATAAATGGGTGGTTGAGGAAAGGCAGCATGGTATACAGCCTGCTCTCATCAGATCTCAGAAGCTAAGCTGGGTCAGCACTTCGAGGGGAGACCATTAAGAAAGTCCAATGCGGCACTCACCTCGGGCAGTAGTTTACGCAAATTCCAAGCAATTTGGTTTCCAATGATCGCACACCTATCTGAGGGAGACTTTGTTCCTAATAATCGTCATTACCAGAAACTCTTATTCTTTTGAACTATCTAAAATTGTGTTTGTTTCTCAGTTACTGTATAGATTGTCACTTCTATACTGTTAGACATGAAGTACTATCCACTCATGCAGTTTACAGTTTGTTTGTGTTAAATGTTATATTTTCAAAAAATTATAAATAAAGTCTTTTAAAAATGAAAGAAAGTCCAGGGCTGCTCTCCAGAGGAAGGCAATGGCAAACCTCCTCTGCTTCTCACTTGCCTTGAAAGCCTTGGATCTCGCAAGGGGGAAAGATGTGGTGAGGTGTATCATTTCAGAAATAAAACATGTTTTTCTTTCAAAAAACATATGAGATTGTAGTTTGAGATTGGATTGGACTGGATTGGATCGGGTCTGAGCTCTCTCAGCCCCACCCACCTCACAGGGTGTCTGTTGTGGGGAGGGGAAGGGAAAGGAGTTTGTAAGCCGCTCTGAGACTCCAAGTGAAGGGCGGTGTATAAATCCAATCTCTTCTTCTTCTTCTTCTTCTTCTTTCAAAAAACATATGAGATTGTAGATTGAGATTGGATTGGACTGGACTGGATCGGAGGGAAGGGCATGTTATAAACGTGTACGAGGCCCATCTCCACTCTCCCTGGGCCTTGGAGCGGAGCACCAGCTGCTGCTTCTTGCAGTCATTTGGTTTTGTTTCTCTCTTTGAATGGCAGGTGTCGGTAATGGATAACACCAATTACAACACAATTGTTGCTGGCCTCAGAAACATCTCTCATGAGGGTAAGCGGCGGGAGTCAGACAAGCATTTGACTCTTTTACTTGAGTAAACCAGGCCCAAGCAAGATTCAGTGTTTGGAGATCCAGGAACCAATCTCCGGTGGCTTAGGGTTGCCAACTCTGGGCTGGGAAATTCCTGGAGATTTTGGAGTGGAGCCTGGGGAGGGACCTCAGTGGGGTAAAATGCCATAATGTCCGAGTCCACCTCCAAAGCCACCATCTTCTCCAGGGGAACTGATCTCTTTTACCTAGAGATCAGTTGTAATCTCAGGGGAGGGATCTCCAGGCTTCACCTGGAGGTTGGAAACCCACCGATCAGGATCATGGTGCAGGGGTTTACTGTCCCCCCACACTATTTTCCTGACCTCAGTTGGCCCATTTATGATATAACTATAGCAATTAACGAAGGAAGAGCCCTGCTGCACCTTACCAATGGCACCCCCTGTTTCTCAGAGAGACAAACCTGATAAAACTTCTGTAGACTGGAGTTTGCTTCATCAGATGCTTAGTGAAGGTATCCTTATAGGAACCCTGCAAAGTAGATTACATCGTGTGTGTGATTCGGTCACCCAGTGAGCTTCATGGCTGAATGAGGATTTGTTAATAAGAAGTGAAAGAACACAGAGCCATTGTCAGACACCACTAAAAGGAACAACTGAATTCAAGAAAAAAAAATCAAAGACATTAGGAGAGAGACCATGGGCTAGTGAGCATGTCAGCTAAGGATCTGGGAGACTCGGGTTCGAACCCCCACTCTACCATGGAAGTTGCTGGGTGACCTTGGGTCACTCATACATTCTCATCCTGACCTGCCTCACAGGGTTGTTGTGAGGATACAATGGAGGAGGGAAGAATGTAAGCCAGCTGGGGTCCCTGTTGGGAAGAAAAGTGGGTATGAATGAAGTAAACAAATCATCAAACAAATAAATAATACGAATCTTGTGTTGAGTCAGACTGTTGGTACTCCAACTGGTGATGACTCTCCAGGGCCTCAGGTGGGGAAAGGTCTTCCCACTATCTGGTTCTTGAGATCCTTTAACTAGAGATGCCCAAGACTCAGCTAGGGCCCTTCTGTATGCTTTATGGCTGAGTCATGGTCCCTCCCAAGTAAAGCTGTGCATGCTATAGAGAACATATAAAACCTGGAGTTCTCCTGGAATTATGCCTTATTTCAGTTCTCCTGGAGGAAAAGGCAGCTTTGGAGGACAGACTCAGTGGTATACCATGGACTGTATGAAAACCTGAAGTCCTAGAATGGCATCATATCCCCACTGAACTTCCTCCACTTCCCAACCACCGTCTTCCTGAGGCACCGCCCCAAACTTCCATGAATTTCCCAAATCAGAGTTGGCTACCCTATATAAAAGCTGCCCGACTGAGCTAGACCACTGTTCCCTCTTGTTCAGAATGCCTGGTCTGACTGGCAGCTGCTTTCCAGGGTCTTGGGAAGAGAAGGGCCTTCCTCAGTACTTTATGCCTGAGATCATTTAATGGAGTCCAGGAACTGAACCTGGGACCTTCTTCAAGCAAAGCGGGTGCTATTCAGCCGCAGCTCAGTGGGCTGGCCGATCCCATTTGATGTGCTTTTTGTACATGGAACTGGACACATTGCTTCTTTCTCATCTTCATAACTTCTCCACAACTGCATTGAGTGGATGTCTTTGTCCTCCCTAAACATTTCTGTTTATCTGCCTAGGGCTTTCAGTTGACTTGGCATCCACATTTCCCCTTAGCAACCTGCTTCCCAACATGGGCTTGCTCTCCAAGTATTATCGCTACAAAGGTTCCCTCACCACCCCTGGGTGTGAAGAAGTGGTCGTCTGGACTGTGTTTGAAGAACAGATTCCTATCAGCCAGTCTCAGGTATGCACAAGTGGTTTTGTGACAGTGATCCTTGTATGGCACATTGGTAAATGTGGGTTGTTACTCTGTTGAGACCCCAGATGGCTGTGATTTAGTTTTCAAAAGATGCAAGGATGATCTTCTCATAGATTTTCTCCCCAGCTGCTTGTATTTTGCAAGGATATACACTTCATTTTTTATTATTAAAAAAAATTCCCATATTTGTTTTAAAACTAGGGGGAAAAAACCCTGCTCTGCGGAGGGGAGGTCACAACTGCTAGCCAACCAGTGCTATGCACTAGCCAGTTTTTGCTTGAAAGTAGTGAATGCAGTTTGTCCTAAGCGCAGTCCTGCCAGAAAGTTTGTGTGCCTGACCAGCAGGGTGTGCGGTTCCACTGACGTTGACTACTCTAATTATGAATTTCTGTTCCCCTCCTCTAATAACTGGCAATAACTCCCTCCTTCTTTTATTCAGCTGAATGCATTTGTGAGCACACTTTACTTCACAACTGGAGCAAAGCCGGTGAAGATGGCCAACAACTTCCGTCCTCCGCAGCCTCTGAGAAGTCGCAAAGTCTACGCGTCCAAAGATGCTACCATCAGCGACAGCCCACCACTGGCTGCCAGTCTCCTCTTTCCTCTACTTTTGGCTTTTTTAACTGGCCACTTGTCTGGCCTCTGTTAACTGTTTTGGCCAATCACGACCAACTGTTACTTCATAGAGTTTTCATAGCCATGCTTCTTCACTGTGATCCTTTTTCTAGCACTGGATTGGACAAAACGATAAGGGGAAGTCAACTGGGTGGGAAAGGGAAGAAAGCGACATCTGGCTATTACATTTTGGGTTTTTTTAAAAAAGCTGTCATCGTCCTACCGGGAAGGGCTCATAGAGTTTCTAGAGTTTCCTTTGCCTTGGTTCAGTCAGCTGGTGTCTTCCATTGAAGCATCTATGACAGCAGAGCTGGAAAGGACTTTTCTTTGCCTGAGACGCTGGAGAGCTGCTGCCAGTCAGAGTTGGCAATACTGAGCTAGGCACCATTGGGAACGGATTAGGACTGAGCCATAGAGATGTCTGCCGCCTTTTCAACATTGTCTGTTGTGATGCGCTTGGGGTAACGTGGCACGCAAAACACCTTGTCATCAAAATGTGAAAAAAAATGGTTTCAATGATATAAAATGAAGTTAGAATAAATCCGGAATTCTTAGTTTTTCCAGATGGGAATTTGCTGGCTTCTTTTTTTATTTCCAGTAATGTGGAAGAAACCTCTCTCAAGTTCTCCTTCCACCTCCTCCAACCGTGTCATGTCACCAGAGCTAATGATATGATGCTATTGTTGTTCTAGACATCATAATTCTATTTATTAAGGGGCCAGGTTGCTAGGCAAGGCTGTTCAACAGCTGGCGTGCAAGCTAAGTCTCCAAAGAGATGCACTGTTGCTATTCGCGCTGCACAAAAGTTATCAGCCCATGGCAAATTTCATGTGGCGGTAAGAACAAAGTTGGATCATGGTGTTATCACAGGGGTTCCCTCCCAGAAGCTCCAGTGGCTCCCAAAGTCTTGTCCTGATAAGAGGGTGGGGCTATGCAAATGAGATACATCAGCCTGTCTATAATTTTCAAGAATGGAGACCTTCCCTCTTGCCTAGAATTAGGGCTCAGTTCTCATGGAAGTGCTATGCTTGTGTCCAATGTTCCCTCTAAACTGCAGAGCCTTGTGAGCAAAAATGCTACTTTGTGAGCTACTGGCATTAAAGTTGTGAGCAGACGATTTGACTACTGCATAAATTAGTTTGCTCTGGAGCCATCCTTCCTGAGCTAAGACAAAATCTGTGAGCTGGAGGCTAAAAACCTGTGAGCTAGCTCACACTAACTCAGCTTAGAGGGAACACTGCTTGTGTCTGAGCTGCAGCGCTTCAAAATGAAGTGGATGAAGGCAGAAAGACTTCCATCCACACGGGAACCACCAAGGAGATGACTTCTAGCTTGGTCAAGATGACTAAGTCCAAAAGGCCATGAGACCTTGGCATCAACCATTACTACTTGGTTTTGATTAATGGAGGGATACAGATTTCCCATCCTCGCTGGTTTGCCTTGAAAATCCCATATTTTGGTTTTGCTCCCCCCTTGTGTGAATCAGGGGAGAGAAGGCAGCATAGTATAGCCTGATCTTGTCAGATCTCAGAAGCTAAGCTGGGTTGGTACTTGGATGGGAGGACACCGAAGAAGACTGTTGTGTACTGGGTTCGATGCGTAGTGAAGACAGACGCAGCTTATACATTACTAGCACACAACACAACAGCAACAAACGGTCGAATGACCAACTATATACAGTCCCCGGTTGCCACCCACAGGTCCCATTGGCAGGTTTGAACTTCCCGCCACAGTTGCTATAGGTGCTGACTAGGCGTCTCAGGATCCTAGTCCTCATTATTCTTTTGGAGCCAAGCTCTGGTCACATACCGCTGGCGCCTAGTGGCGGTCAGCGGACATAACAAAGACTCTGCAGAGGAAGGCCATGGCAACCCACTTCTGCTTCTCACTTGCCTTGAAAGCCCCTTGCTGAGGTTGCCATAAGTAAGCTGCAACTTGACATCACTTATGTCCATACGTGTGCAAATCAGTTTTGCGAGTCTTTTTTTGTGCAACATTTTCTGTTTCCTTTCACGAGATTTTCCCTGTAGAGTGTACGCATTTATCACAGTTACTTGTTGCATCAGTTAACTAGCATTACACTCTGAGTCATCACAACGGCAGGGATTTAAGCATTATATGGCCTCAGACCATGTCCAGGGGGTTATACACTTTACAGTTGCTTAGCAACTAGCCCGAGGGGCTTGTGAGTCATGTGCAAGTAGGACAAACGATCTGGGATCGCCTTCTTCTTCAGTCTGGCCCTGTGTGGAGCTCCTCTGGGGCCTGCCTGCCCCCTTCATACACACAGAGCGGATGTTGCCTTTTCCAGTAACGATTGGGAATTTTTCTGCCTGGCAGAAGATCTGCTCCATCAGCTAACCTATGATAAATTTGATGGGCCTTGGGAGGGAACTAATTATAGGCCGAGAAGGACTGAAAAGCATTTTGAGTGAAGCTGTGAAAATGGATGGAGCTGCCATCCGGCCCTGCCTGCGCCCCCCCCCCCCCGCTCCACATCTTGCCCTAGGGAAGAGTGGGGAGTCACCGAGAAGGTAAACAGTTTGTGATGTTGTTCTTTTTGATGCTCATTTCTTCCTTTTTACAACAGACGGGGGAAATAATATGACAGAGTGCAGGGTTGTCAGTTCCGGGTTGGGAAATTCCAGGAGATTTGGGGGAGGGCGGGGTTGGGAGGGAGGGAGGAACCTCAACGGGTTATAATGTCATAGTACAGCCTCCAAAGCAGCCATTTTCTCCAGGGAAAACATCTTCCTAGTTTGCCATGTTGTGAAACAGCAATGAAGTCAGCGGGGACCATCTCAAACCTGTTCTCATCACCTTTTCTTCGTACATTAGTATTTCTTTGAATCTCTGAGAGGAGTCCCAGACTTGTAGGACTGCTGACTCTGGATTGGGACCTGGTGGTGGAGTCTATGGAGGGTGGAGCTTGGGGAGGGGAGGGACCTCACCAGGGTATAATGCCACAGAGTCTACCCTCCACGGTTGTCATTTTCTCCAGGGGAACTGACCTCAGCTGTAATTCTAGAAGATTTCCAGACCCAACCTGGAGGTTGGCAACCCCCTGGGGCCCAGAGATACTCTTTTTTATGGGAGATGGAATTTTACTTCCTGAGGCCTCAGCTAAATCCTAGATGCTTCCTCAAGCAGAGGGCCCTGGCCCAGAGGTAGAGCATATGCTTTGCATGTAGAAGGTCTGTGCATCTTGGGCAACTTTTGTTGAAGGATTTCAGGTGTTGGGATGAGGGACGGACCTTTCACTGCCTGAGACCCTGGAACTTCTGAGTTACACTTCTGCCAGTCAAAGTACTCAGTAGATCCATAACCTGTCTGGAATAAAAATTCAGGTGGGTAGCTGTGTCGGTCTGAAGCAGCAGAACAAAGTTTGAGTCCAGTGGCACCTGTAAGACCAACAAAGTTTTATCCAAAGCTTAAGCATTCATGTGCAAAGCACACTTCTTCAGACAAATGGAATACGATCTCCTCACCCCACCCTCTTTTTTCCTGTAAGTAACCCACAGATTTTATTCCATTTGTCTGAAGAAGGCTGCGATCATATGTACCATCAGCTGCAAAAGACATGCGATTCCCCCGCGGATCAGACGGACACATCTGTCCAGCATACCGGAGTCGTTGGCGGGGCGTCTTGTTGCACCACAGGGGCATCGCAAAAAGCTACCGGGGAAAGGCTAGTAGTATCCAGAACTGCAGGGCAGGTGGGCGGAAGTCTGATCGTGCAAACACGCGTCAGTTCGCCCCGGGGCAAACAGCCTCGCTTCCCGCCCGCAGTTCCTCGCTGGTGTGATCGGAGCCAAAGTGTGCTTTGCACACGAAAGCTTACACTTTAAATAAAACTTTGTTGGTCTTAAAGGTGTCACTGGACTCAAACTTTGTTCTGATTGGAATAAGGCAGCTTCATATGTTCATATATGCCTAAAATATAGATTTAGGAATTCCTTTTCAAATTGGCGCCTTGAAAGCTTGCCTTATTAACTCTTGGGCTCTGTTGATTCTGTGAGCTTCCTCTTGTGCACATCTGCATAATTCAGCTGTGTTATCTTATGCTGACATTTCAAAGACGCTTTCGCTAGGTAAATCCCATTGAGGAAAGCAAAAGAATATGCAGGTTTTTCTTTTCCTGTGCACCATTTGTCACAAAACAGAAAACCCCAGGAAACAGAGCTCTTCTCCAAATAGCAAACCTGCTCCAGAGACACTCAAACGCCCCCTTTTTATTCTCCCTAATTGCAGGTTTAAATTTAGCACCAAGGAAGAAAACTCTTGCAGGCTAAAATTAACTCTGGGAAAGGCCAGCCATTTCTTAATACACATCCTAAAGAAACCATCCCACCTACACAGCCCTTACAAATTAGACTTCTTCTGTGTGTGGATGTTTTGCTTCTTTAGATAATTGGCCCATTAGCTTTGTTTATAATTTCAGTGGCATATCTCCTGAAGTCATGTATAAGATTGAGCTAATGGCTGTAATTTACTTCATTTAAAGCACACTTATCTCCAAAGCGGGGACCTAACATGGCTTACAGTATTTCCCCCTTCGGCATTTTATCCTCACAACAATCCTGCGAGGTAGGTTAGGCTAAGAGTATGTGCTTTCTTTGCCCGAGGTCTTCCAGCAAGCTTCCATGGCAGAGTAGGGATTTGAACTGGCAGTCATAGCCACCCACTTCCAGTTTTCCTTTATAATCTCTTCCCTTGAGTCTGAGTTTTGTTTTTACGTTCTTCATTTAGTAATGGGGAACAATGTTAGGGTGAGTTAGGGAGAGGCAGATGATCTCTTAGGGGCAAAGGTGGCATGGTGTAGCCTGACCTCTTCAGGTCTTAGAAGCTAAGTAGCATCAGCACTTGGATGAGAGACCATCAAGGAAGACTCTGCAGAGGCAGGCAGTGGCAAACCACCTCTTCTGCTTCTCACTTGCCTTGAAAACCCCTTGCAAATGATATCTTAGGAGTGAAGGTGGCATGGTATAACCTGATCTCTTTAGGTCTTGGAAGCTAAGCAGAGTCAGCACTTGGAAGGGAGACCACCAAGGAAGACTCTGCAGAGGCAGGCAGTGGCAAACCACCTCTTCTTCTTCTCACTTGCCCCTTACAGATGATATCTTAGGAGAGAAGGTGGTATGGTATAGCCTGATCTCTTCAGATCTTAGAAGCTAAGCAGGGTCAGCACTTGGAAGGGAGACCACCAAGGAAGACTCTGCAGAGGCAGGCAGCGGCCAACCACCTCTTCTACTTCTCACTTGCCTTGAAGACCCCTTGCAGATGATACCTTAGGAGAGAAGGTGGCATGGTATAGCCTGATCTCTTCAGATCTCAGAAGCTAAGCAGGGTGAGCACTTGGAAGGGAGACCACCAAGGAAGACTCTGTAGAGGCAGGCAGCGGCCAACCACCTCTTCTGCTTCTCATTTGCCTTGAAAACCCTTTGCAGATGATATCTTAGGAGCGAAGGTGGCATGGTATAGCCTGATCTCGTCAGATCTTGGAAGCTAAGCAGGGTCAGCACTTGGAAGGGAGACCACCAAGGAAGACTCTGCAGAGGCAGGAAAGCTCCATCAATGGCTACTAGCCAAAGGGACTACAGTTAGCGAACCTCTAAATACCAGTGCTGGGAGGTACCAAAGAGGCCTTTCATAATCTAGAGGCAGTGAACCTCTAAATACCAGTGCTGGGAGGTAATGTCAGGGGAAGCTCCTGGCCTTTATGTCCTGTTTACTCATCCTCCAGGGCAACTGGTTGGGTCTTAGCAAGAAAGCAGATGGCAAATGAATTAAATAAAAGAAGTACATATACTGTGTGAGACAGGCTGCTGGTCTAGGGCACTGGTCTGATCCAGCAGTTCACCTCTAATGTTCTTATCTACAGGTGCAAAAAGTTAGACTGTTTTACTGGGGCTCTTAGTTGTTGCTGTGCTGCCAGTCTCCAAATCAATGACAGTTCAACAGACACCCCTCCCCCGCTTCCGCTGGCCAAATAAGGCCCTTCCAGTGAGTGAGCATGAGGTCCCAGTTATCTCCTTTTCACAGCAAGCCTACTGAGCAGTTGTCACTCTGCTACTCCCAGAAGCCTTTCGGTGTAGTGATTGACACAAGGTGCTGGGAGTTTGACAAAACCAGAGAATCTAAGCCATTGCAGATCACAGTATCTTCTCAAATAGCTGGCAGGGATGTTGGCATGATGTCTCAGTGCTGCAGATATTCCATGCTGATAAAGCGTTTGCTCTGGAAAGGAAAACAAAACTTTTAGTTAATGGCTGGCAAGCAAATGTTTGCTTCATGATTTGCAAACGCCATTTGAGAAGAGAAACGTGATGCTACCTGTAAACAACTGTTAGTCATGATGACTAAAGAGAACTTCCATGTTCATACGCAGCATGCCCTGGAAGATCAGTTGTTGGGAGCAATAGTGGATGAGGGTTTTTGCTTTCATGCCCTCCTTGGGGACTTCTCAGAAATCTTTAGTCATGATGACTAAAGAGAACATCCATGTTCATACGCAGCATGCCCTGGAAGATCAGTTGTTGGGAGCAATAGTGGATGAGGGTTTTTGCTTTCATGCCCTCCTTGGGGACTTCTCAGAAATCTTTAGTCATGATGACTAAAGAGAACATCCATGTTCATACGCAGCATGCCCTGGAAGATCAGTTGTTGGGAGCAATAGTGGATGAGGGTTTTTGCTTTCATGCCCTCCTTGGGGACTTCTCAGAAATCTTTAGTCATGATGACTAAAGAGAACATCCATGTTCATACGCAGCATGCCCTGGAAGATCAGTTGTTGGGAGCAATAGTGGATGAGGGTTTTTGCTTTCATGCCCTCCTTGGGGACTTCTCAGAAATATCTGGCCAATTGTTGTTAGAACCAGGATGTCTGTCCCATCAAGACAGATCAAGATGGGTAGCCGTGTTAGTCTGTCTGTAGCAGTAAAAAAGAGCAAGAGTCCAGTGGCACTTTAAAGACTAACAAAATATGTGGCAGGGTATGAGCTTTCGTGAGTCACTGCTCACTTCTTCAGACCTGATATGATCTGAAAAAGTGAACAGTGACTCATGAACCAGTGGCACTTTAAAGACTAACAAAATATGTGGCAGGGTATGAGCTTTCGTGAGTCACTGCTCACTTCTTCAGACCTGATATGATCTGAAAAAGTGAACAGTGACTCATGAAAGCTCATACATATTCTGTTAGTCTTTAAAGTCCTCTGGACTCTTGCTCTTTTCTACTGTCCCATCATGGCTTTTCTTCTGTTGTGTTCTTAGCTGCTGTTGTTCAGTCGGACAGTCGAGTCCGACTCTTTGCGACCCCATGGACCACATCACGCCAGGCCCTCTTGTCTTCTGTCGTGCTCCGGAGTGTGCTTCATTTCATGTTCATTGCCTTGATAACACTGTCTAACCATCTCATCCTTCTTCTTTGACCTTCAATCTTTCCCAGCATCAGAGTCTTCTCCAGTGAGTGCTCCCTTCTAATTTAGTAGCCAAAGTATTTGAGCTTCAGCTTTAGTAGCTGGCCTTCCAGAGAACAGTCAGGGTGGATTTCTTTTAGGACTGACTGATTTGATCTCCTTGCAGTCCAGGGGACTCTCAAGAGTCTTCTCCAGCACCATAATTCAAAAGAATCTATTCTTTGGTGCTCGGCCTTCCTTATAGTCCAACTCTCACAGCCATACAGTACTACTGGGAATATCATTGCTTTGACCATATGGACTTTTGTTGGCAGGGTGATGTCTCTACTTTTTATTATGCTGTCAAGGTTTGCCATCACTTTCCTCCCAAGGAGCAGGCGTCTTTTAATTGCACAGCTGATCACCATCTGCAGTGATCTTGGATCCCAGGAACGTGAAGTCTGTCACTGCTTCCACGACTTCTTCTATTTGCCAAGGAATGATGGGGCTGGATGCCATGATCTTAGTTTTTTTGATGTTGAGTTTCAAGCCAACCTTTGCACTCTCCTCTTTTATCATTAGCAAGAGGCTCTTTAGGTCCTCTTCACTTTCTACCATCAGAGTGCAATCTTCAGCAATCTTCTGAATCATCCAGGTCAGCATTTTGCATATAAATTAAATAAGCAAGGGGACAATATACTTCCTTGTCGTACTCCTTTTCCTATTCAAAACCAATCAGTTGTTCCATATCCTGTTCTAACTGTCGCTTCTTGACCTTTATACAGGTTTCTCAAGAGACATGTGAGGTGCTCTGGTACTCCCATCTCTTTAAGGCCATAGTTTGTTGTGATCCACACAATCAAAGGCTTTAGCATAGTCAATGAAGGAAAAGTATATCTTTTTCTGGTACTCTCTTGCTTTCTCCATAATCCAGCGAATGTTGGCAATTTGATCTCTAGTTCCTCTACCTCTTCGAAACCCAGTTTGTACTTCTGCTCAAGCCTAGTTTGTACTGCTCAATCCTACTTTGTAGGATCCTGAGCATGACCTTGCTAGCGTGTGAAATGAGTGCAATTGTGCAATAGTTTGAACATTCCTTGGCATTGTCCTTCTTTGGGATTGGAATGTAAACTGACCTTTTCCAATCCTGTGGCCACTGTTGTGTTTTCCAAATTAGCTGGCAAATTGAGTGCAGCACTTTAACAGCATCATCTTTTAAGACTTGGAATATCTCAGCTGGGATACCATCACCTCCACTAGCTTTGTTGTTAGTAATGCTTTCTAAGGCCCATTTGACTTTGGATTCCAGGATGTCTGGCTCAAGGTCAGTGATTACACCGTCATGGTTGTCAAGGACATTGAGGTCCATCTTGTATAGTTCTCCTGTGTATTCTTGCCATCTTTTCCTAATCTCTTCTGCTTCTGTTAGTTTACTACCGTTTTTGTCCTTTATCATGGCCAGCTTTGTATGGAACGATCCCTTGATTTCTCCAATTTTCTTAGCTATGGCAGCTAAATAGAAGCTCTATGTTCAGAGGCAGTATATCTCAGAATAGCAGATGCTGGGGACCATCAACAAGGGAGACCTATTGCTTTCTACACTGTTTGTGGACTTCCTGGAAGTATTTGGCTGGCCACTGTAGAAAAACAGAAGCTGGAAGTTTGCATTTATCCATTATTAAGACAATTCTTATGGGGACAGACTTATCAGCATCCATCAGCCATGACAGATAATGGAACTTCCACATCCAGAAGCAGCCTACTTCTGAAGACCAGGGACCTTGGCCACCATTTTCTTGGCTCGTCTGCTTAGGCTGGTCACTGCTGGTCAGAACTAGGGATGGGCATGAACCGAGAAATGAACTGTGGTTCAAGCATGAACCAGGCTGATTGGTTTGCTAAACCTGGAGGGCAGGTGGAAGACAGCCTGCTAAAGACTCCCTGTGAGTTAGGCATCTCTACCACCCCCTGAACTCATTAATCAAACGAACCATGAATTGGTCTGGGAAATGGGAAGAGTCTGTGAAAATTCATGGTTTGTGTAATGAAATGGACCATGAACCACCGCAAACCGCCATTTTCCTTATTCGTGCCCATCCCTAGTCAGAACCATTAGGGCTCTTCTTACATTGTGTTTGTAGCTATATAGAACCTTCTCACTCAGAGGCAGTGTGTTTCTGAATGCCCTGGCTCAGCAGCAGGAAATGACTGTGGTCACAAGTTCCCCAGAAGACACCAGTCAGCCACTGTTGGAAACAGAACTAGGGTTGCCAGGTTTCCACTGGTGAGGGAGGGGGAATAGGGCTGCTGGATCCAGGTTGGGAATCTCCTGGAAATTTGGGGATGGGGAGGACAGGGACCTCAGTGGGGTACAGTGCCATAGAGTCCATCCTCCAAAGCATCCGTTTTTCTCTGGGGGACCTGATCTCTGGTGTCTGGAGATCCCCAGGTCCCACCTGGAGGCGAGCATCCCTAAACCGGATTCTTACTCTAATCCAGCAAGGCTTTTCTAGTTCACTTTCTCTCTCTCTTTTTTTAGATTCCAGCTCAAAATCCCACTTTGGGCGTAACTCCCTTAGTTTGCTCCTTCAAGAGAAAGGAAGTCCAAGTCTGTGTAACTGCATTTGTTTGCAATCCATTCTTCATATTGTTGGCATAGATTTGAACCTACAGATGGCAGCCCGGCCTGAAAGCAGACAAGCTGATTGATCAGGCTGCATGCAGGGATCTGTCAAGAATGTCAAAAATTCCCCAGCGATCTATTACTCACCCTACGGCACTCAGACACTCTTAATTGATGTAATAGAAACATATATCCACGGTGACACAGCAAGACAATTACATGTTTTATAAGAGGCCTGCAGGCTTGGACTAGCTGGGACATTTCCCAAGTTGGGTACATAACAGTGTATTGTCGGATCTCTTCATTTATGTCACTCGGGATTCAGACCCCGACCATCACATGGATCAATTAGTTCCCCCCCACTTTTGAGCTTTTAGTGAAATTAGTAGGACCAATTTATCGCAGTTGTGACAAACTCCAGAGGGGTCGTCAGCAGTGTTCCCTCTAAGCTGAGTTAGTGCGAGATAGCTCAGTTTTTTAGTCTCTGGCTCACACAGTTTTGTCTTAGGAAGGATGGCTCCAGAGCAAACTAATTTATGCAGTAGCCAAATTGCTCGCTCACAACTTTAATGCCAGTAGCTCACAAAGTAGAATTTTTGCTCACAAGACTCCACAGCTTAGAGGGAACATTGGGACTCGTCAGGTTAGTCAGTTAAATGGAGATGTACCGCCAGGCCTATGGTTGAGGCAGTGGAGATCCAACTCTAGTGGTTTCTCTGACCCCTATGTTGCACCATCTATGTGGTGCTGTCTGCTTGTTGCTTCTACCATCTGCCCAACATCTGGTTACATCTATGGGCATGCATACTGAGAGTTCTCTGGGGGCACCCATTAATGGTCTTTGACTGCCATCTTGTGCATTACATGACACTGCATAGGTCTTAATATTTCAGATTGTTTTAAATTGTTTTAATTTATTGTACACATTTGATGTTGTAACCCGTCCTGAGCCATGCAGTATGGGGAAGGGCGGGCTAGAAATCCAAATTAATAAATAAACAATAAAGCCAAAATAACAAAGAATTTTCGGGTGCCATAAAGAATTTATTGTTGCACAGCCTTTGGTGGGCCAAGCTCACAAAATAGGGTTGCCAACCCCCCCGGTTTGCCAGGGGTCCCCCATTTTTTGGGGGGTTCTACCCGCCGCCGGCCAGATGGCTGGCGGGGGAAGCCCCGCCCCCAACACCCACAGCCACCCATCTCTCTCCCTTTAAGTGTGTGGAACCCGTGTTTCCTCCCAAGCCGGATCTCCGCAAGCTTGCAGGGAAATGCCAGCTTCGTGCTCTTAAAAGGGAAACACGGCTGCTCTTAAAGGGGAAACGCCAGCTCCTGCATTTAAAAGGGAAACGCTGGCTCCTTTAAGTGCAGGGAACTGCCGTTTCTGGAGATCCGGCGCACGGGGGGGTGTGGGGGGGCGGCGTACATCCCCAACATGACGTCATCATGTCGGGGATGCCCCACCCCCTCCAGGAACCCCCCCAAAGTCCCCCGCTGGGGGTGGAAGATGGACTTGGCAACCTTATCACAAAACCTTTCAGGGGCATGATGAAGCGGGCTCTGCCAGGTCAGGCCAAACATGGGCGATTGCCTGGAGGGCCAAATTTGGAGGAGTTCTGAAAGGCAAGAGGCCCCTCCCCTCTCCTGAGTGCCTTTCTCCTGGAGGAGGCCAAAGGCAGGGTGGCCAAACTCCAGGTGGTGGCTGAAGTGCTGCTGCTGGGATTACAACTGATCTCCAGGTGACAGAGGTCAAGTCTCCTGGCGAATATGGCCACTTTGGAAGGTGGACTCTACGTCATCTTACCCCATTTAATCCACTCCCCTCCCCAAACTCTCCCCTCCTCAGGCTCCGCACCCCAAATCTCCAGTTATTTCCTAAGCTGGAGCTGGTAACTTGAGCCCAAAGGGTGGCTGCCCTCCAGGGGTCATTTCGTAGAAAAAGAGGTGCAGGGGCTCATTAGCACAACTCATTAGCACAACTTATTTGCATATGCCACACCCCCTGACATCAGAAGGCAACACCCACCGCTCAGGCTCCACTGGACTGTTTTGGATTGCTAGCTACT
>NW_015163732.1:3819-5793 GCF_001447785.1 Gekko japonicus | reverse complement strand
AGCTTGTACCTGAATAAAACTTGGTCTTAAAAGTGCCACTGGACTGTTTTGGGCTGGGGGGGGGCTCGGCAACTTACCTGGCTGCTCCTTGCTCTGACTGAGGGCTGCTGGGAGCAGGGGGTGGGGCTTGTTGCATGTGTCCGCCCCCTGGGCTCTTTACTGCTGGAGCTTCGAGCTTCGCTCCTGTGCGCTCCTGCAGGAAATGACCCCTGCTGCCCTCTACCTGCTGTTCTTCTTTCCCTTCCTCCTCTTTGCCTTGCACATGCAACAGTGGTCTCTGCCGTCACTGCTTTGCTGCCACCATCAAATAGCCTGTCCAGGATCCTGGCACAGGGGAGGGCTGGAGGACTGTGGACTGCTCCTGGTGGTGCTGCCAGCCAGGGGAAGCAGCCATGGAACAAAATAAATGCTGATAACAGATGAAAGGAAGTACTTCTTCACCCCTCTTTTGAGACCACAGGTCTATCCTGTGACTTCTTCTGTCTGCATGCACTTAAAAATACTTTTAAATGCACCCTGGAGCTCAATGCGTGCAGACACCCAGAGTTTCACTGTTATCACTCATTCACAATGCAAGCATTGTTGCAAGTCCAGAATAACAAGTGTCGTTTTAAGCCCTTCTTCACCCAAAGAGTAATTAACACATGGAATTCACTGCCGCAAGAAGTGGTGGCGGCTACAAGCACAGACAGCTTCAAGAGGGGATTGAATAAACATAGGGAGCAGAGGTTCATCAGTGGCTCTTAGCCACAAGGCATAGATAGTAACTCTCTGTCTAGGGCAAGTGATGCTCTCTATTCTTGGTGCTTGGGGGGGCAACGGTGGGAAGCCTTCTGGAGTTCTGGCTCCGCTGGTGGACCTCCAGATGGCACCTGGGTTTTGACCACTTTGTGACACCGAGTGTTGGACTAGGTGGGCATGGCCTGATCCAACATGGCTTCTCTTATGTTCTTACAATGGCATCCCAAGGTCCTAGGCAGGGCTGCAGGGCTATTGTGTGAATACATAAGGTTGCCTTGGACTGAGTCAGACCATTTGCCAATCCAAGTCAGCTGGTTGTATGGTTGCCAGTGTGACACTGTCAACCCCCAGGAGCTTGGAGTGTGGGGAGAGGGAGTGTTGGTGACACAGAAATATCACTTCCAGGTGATTACCTAGAAGTGATGGCCCCATTGCTCTCTCTCTCCCCCTGAGCAGCAGCATTGAGTTTGGATAGGGCTGCCACCCTCATGCTATGGTGGGAGATCTCCCACTGGCAACCTGCTTTTCCTGGAGGAGTGGAGCAGCAGCAGGACAAAAACAAAACAAACACAAATTGCTGTTGGGCCAACGACATGATGTCAGTCCCATATTTCCCCTGGAAGTGACATCATAATCACGCCATCACCAATGATGCCCCCCATGTCCTTGCCCTCCCTGGGCTCCCAGCAGCTGCAAACACTAAAACTAATTCAGTCAACAGTTAACTCCAACCTACCCAGCAGGGTCCTCACAGGAACTCCACTTAGACAGCACAGGCAACCGGCGCTCTATCGGCTGCATTGGCTCCAGATTGCGGACCAGACCAAATCCAAGGTTCTGGGATGGATCTTTAAAGCCTTTAATGGTCTGAGACCAGCACAGGAACGCCTATCCTAGACATCCCCCCCCCAGCACTGCGTTCCAGTGACCAAAACCTACTGGTGGTGCCCGGCCCAAAGAGTGTCCACCTGTCCCCAACCATGGCCAGTGCTTTTTCAGCCCTGCTCCCGGCCTGGTGGAACACTCTTCCAGGAGCAGGGGTCATTTTGGGGGGGGACGCGGGGGGACGCCATCCCCCCGGGTGAGGTGCGGGAGGGCGGGGCCTGGAGCTCCCTGCTGGTGCCCGCTGGAGGTCGCCACCGGCTGTGGGGAGGACACACTTCCGGTGATGTCAGGGTGTGTGGCATATGCTAATGAGCTATGCTAATGAGTCCCCCTAGCTCTTTTTCTACG
>NW_015163732.1:0-2582 GCF_001447785.1 Gekko japonicus | reverse complement strand
TGTTAAGGTTGAGATTCACAAGGACTGTGAAATTTGGTCCAAATGAATTTTATTTCCATCCTGCCCTTCCTACAAGGAGTTAAGTGCAGCATACACAGTTCTCTCCTCCTCCATTTGAACCTCACGACAACCCTGTGAGGTAGGTTAGGTGGACAGCAAATGACTGGTCCCTGATAACCCAGAGAGTTTCATAGCTGAGGGAGATTTGGACCTGGGTCTTCCCACTCCTGGTCTCTAACTACTATACCACACTGGTACCAAAAAAATGAATCACAATGCCAGGAACAAGAAAGAGGAAACCAAAGAATGAAAGAACTAACCATACAAGTGAAAAGCCCAAATCTGTTACAGCATGATTATGAACCCTGATTTCAATGGGGAGCTGGTAGAAATGGAAATTTTGCACCCAAGTATGTTTTATGGGGTAGTTCTGGGACAGTGGCTGCAGAAGCAGAATGAAGGGAAACCGTCTATAAATGACAGGGAGAGAGAATGGATGATGCAGGAAGAAGGCAAAAGCAATGCTCAGCTCCCAAACCCTTTGATCCCACAGCCTTCAGCTGAAAGTTGTTTTTGCCCAAACACATAGATGGCTCCTTTCTAAGGTGCCAAGGACTAGAAACTTGCTTAATAAAAGCTTACTCTCCAGCGTTTAGCAACTGAAAATAAGGAGGCACTTGTGTAACACCTTAACTGTGCAATCTTAAACAGGACGACACCATTCTGAGGGCCAAACTAGACAATAGGCCATTTAAGGTGCCAAGGACTAGAAACTTGCTTAATAAAAGCTTACTCTCCAGCGTTTAGCAACTGAAAATAAGGAGGCACTTGTGTAACACCTTAACTGTGCAATCTTAAACAGGACGACACCATTCTGAGGGCCAAACTAGACAATAGGCCATCCCCGGGTTCACCCAGGGGGATATACCACCATTTTAAGAGGGAGTTCCCAAGCAGGAACTCCTTTAAACAGTGTCATTGAGGCCTGGTTCTGGTTGGGACCACAAGAGTGCAGAGGGAGGAGACGATCCTGCCGTCAAACCCAAAATGGTGCCAATAAGCGTTATCTGCCTGCATGCCTCCTAAAGCATTTGAGCTCGAAAAAAATTGTGGGGGGGGGACAGCAGGAGCCTCCCCCCCATGCTGTGGTGGTCCTAGCCAGAATCAGTCCCCCACAGGCCAGTTTAAAGGAATTTCTGTCTGGGAACTCACTCTTTAAAACAGTGGCGTGTTGTGTCTTGTCTAGTTTGGCCCAGATTCTGTTGAAGTCAGTGGCCTTAGAAGGGTGTACCTTTTTGTACCTAAGGCCGCTATTTGAGCTGCCCTGCTTGTTATACACTGCCGGAGGCCCAGCTCGGTCTTTGGTAAACGTCAGTTTAAAATGGAAAAGCATAATCATCTTACTTAGATCTCATCAGCTGTAGTGTGAGGAATGGCAAACTAATGCCTTAATGTTCATACACATAGATCTCCATATTCATGGATGTCTGTTATGGAAAAAATGTATCCCCCACAATTCAATCCTGCTACATAAGGATTCCAGTCTCCAGGTGGGACCTGGGGAGGATCCCCTGGAATTACAGCTCATCTCCAGACACCAGAGATCAGGTCTCCTGGAGAAAACCGATGCTTTGGAGGGTGGACTCTATGGCATTGTACCCTGCTGAGGCCCCTGTCCTCCCCAGGCTCCATCACCAAATCTCCAGGAGTTTTCCAACTGATCTGGCAGTTTTCCAACAGACCTGGCAACCCTAGACTACGGAGAAAGTTGCAGGTGACAACTGAATGCAGAAGAAGTACACATCTAGCAAACTCACACTAAAAATGTAACAAAGCTCACACAGGCCAAAATAGGGATAGCGATTTATCAGGGCCAGGTCCTGGAAAAGAAGAGGAGGAAGAAGAAATGATTGGCTTTATACCCCGCCCTACACTTGGAGTCTCTCCCCCACCCCTTCAACCAGCTCAGGGCAGGTTTCATGATTCTCCCTTCCCCCATTTAATTCTCACAGGTAGGCCCAAGGTCAGGCAGTCAGCTTTATGGCTGAGGAAGGATTTAGAACTCTCATCCCCCTTCTCCTAGTCCGGCAGTTTTAACTATTGCACCATATGACTTTCTACAGCATTCTCACGTCACTCTTTGACAGGCTGTCCGAGTCTAGAGAAATTTCTTGTACAGAAAGAGGACATTCTGGCTCTCTTCAGCCATCCTCCTGCCTGCTGTTACTCATGGACCTGTTTGAAAAGGACAGGTGGGTTTTTAATTTTGACTTCATTTTTTCATGCTGTGAGAATCATTGCAGAAACTGAGGTGGAAAATACTACTTTGGAACGACATTTGCGCCTTCCGGTTAGCTGTGTACAAGCGGTTGATGCCGTGAGGAGCCAGAGAATAACGGATCTATAAGAGAGAGACGATGTTACTTTTTATTTAACTCTGATTAGCACAGAAGTACTTAAGCTTCCACGATATTTCAGACTCTTCAATAAACAAAACAATGCGGCCTTGCTCCTTTTTGACCATGTACAGAGACACATTTTCTCAAAACACAAATATCTGTAGCACTTCCCTGATGGTTTCA
>NW_015163731.1:104567-108419 GCF_001447785.1 Gekko japonicus | reverse complement strand
TATCTTTGCCAAGAAAACCTCATAGACAGGAACAAAAGGCTAAAAGAGATGCTTGCTGGACATTACCAAAAAAACCCGCCTCTGGATCAACATATATGTACCTGTGGAAGTTTGGCAGAAGACCTTCCCCATTATGTCTTAAATTGTCCTCTGTACCTAGAGCCTAGGGGAAAATGTATCAACAACATTTTATCTAGTGTTTATCCCTTGTCTGACTCTGATAAATTATCTTATCTGCTATCAAACACCAGTACATTTATATCTAAAAGACTGCAATTTTTGCTCTGGCTGCAAAGAAGATCAGAGCAAATCTGGCAAGAAAACACCTAAATAACTGACCGATTGAAACGGTTAGATTTTAGGGATGTATAAATTTTAAGTCTGTATGCTGTACATCGTGTTTGTATGTTCCTGTTTTTACTGCAACTGGATTGTGAAGGCCTATGGCCACATGCAATAAACTTTCTCTACTCTACTAGGGTCATGACATGGAGGCAGCCAATGGCAAACCACCTCTTAATGTCTCTTACCTTGAAAATCTTATGGGGCAGCCATAAGTCATAGAATTATAGAATCATAGAGTCATAAAGTTGGAAGGGACCTCCAGGGTCATCTAGTCCAACCCCCTGCAATAGGCAGGAAATTCACAAATACCTTCCCCTCCACACCCCCAGTGACCGCTGTTCCATGCCCAGAAGATGACAAAAAGACCTCCAGGATCTCCAGCCAAACTGGCCTGGAGGAAAATTGCTTCCTGACCCCAAAGTGGCCATCAGCATTTCCCTGGGCATGTAAGAAAGGGCCACGAGAACCAAGCACTGAGGCAACCCTTCCTGCCCTCCTTCTCGTGGTCTGCCTCAGTTCACAGAATCAGCACTGCTGTCAGGTGGCCGTCTAGCCCCTGTTTGAAAACCTCCCAAGAAGAAGAGCTGTGACTTGATCGTACTTTCCACCAACGTGAACCCTGCCAAACATAAGAACATAAGAGAAGCCAATGTTGGATCAGGCCAAAGGCCCATCCAGTCCAACACTGTCACACAGTGGCCAAAAATACCAGCTGCCATCAGGAGGTCCACCAGTGGGGCCAGGACACTAGGAGCCCTCCCACTGTTGACCCCCCCCCAAGCACCAAGAAGACAGAGCATCACTTGCCCCAGAGTCCCTATCTATACCTTGTGGCTAATAGCCACTGATGGACCTCTGCTCCATGGAAGTCCACAAAAACCAGTGAAGACCAAACTCAGTGGTGGCGGTTGGGTATTCGGTCACTGAACCCGCTTCCCCAAAAATGTTCCACAGGATTCGAGTCAGAAGCAAACTTCTGCAGACTCATGCAAAGCCTCCCACATATTAGTATTCAATTAAATTAATACAAGAGCCAATAACAGTCCTGTCATTTCTCATGGCTGATTATGTTCTAAAGCTCTTCGGGTAGCACAACATCCATAATCTGTCATCTAAAATTTGTATAAAGCAAATACTGAAAGCCTACAAACTAAAGAAGGAGAATATAATTCTAAGTTGGTTATTTTACAAGCAAGAGTTAAGTATGAGTAAAATTCAGTGGAGAGAGAAATGTCGGAATAATCGTGGTACAATGAACTCTGCTCATTCTAATTTTTCTTAGTGTCATGTCTATAAAATATGGACACTGTCTATTAATAAAATCCATACTTTATCAGTCTATGGTTACCATATGTCCTCTTTTTAGAGGACATGTCCTCTTTTGGGCTCTTTAAAAAAAAAAACTGATGAAAATGACCTCTTTTTGGGTTGGAAGGCTAGGAATATTCCTAGTTAATAGCAATTGCCGCAGCTTAAATAGTTGGGGTATTTAAAATGAGAGTTGTTGTAGTGATCACTTGTTTGAAGTACTCTGTTGAGAAATATGCCCTCCTTTTCTCTTTTTTGCTTTTCAAATACGGTAACCCCAGCAGTAGCCATTTTTTTTCAGTCCTTTCATCCTTTAAGTCATAGCTATTTCTGCTGCTCAGGAGCACTGTATCATGGTGCTTCAATGGGAAAAAGGAAAAGAATAAAAGTCAGACACAATATAACTTGAGACTATCTCTGTGAACCTGTATTAAGCCCACTGAATGTCATGGCCATACGTTGGCTACAACTGAACGATATTTTCTACCACCAATGGTGGCGGTCATTGCCCAGTTAATGGGAGTGGCCATACATTCTCTGTGACTTGACGGCCCTTTCCACCATGTGTGGTAGCCAATGCTCCCTCTAAGCTGTGGAGTCTTGTGAGCAGAAATTCTACTTTGTGAGCGACTCCCATTAAAGTTGTGAGTGAGCAATTTGGCTGCTGCATAAATCAGTTTGCTCTGGAGCCATCCCTTCCTGAGCGAATTCAAAAATGTGTGAGCCGGAGGCTAAAAAACTGTGAGCTAGCTCACACTAACTCAGCTTAGAGGGAACACTGGTGGTAGCAGCAATTGCCTGAGGATGGAATTCTTGACATGCCACAGTCCTTTGTTTCTGAGACTTTGAGATCTCGATGCCCCCAAAGTTGCCACTTGGGCTCCATATCGATTTTCTAGCTACCTCAGTCTATGAATCCATAATGAAACCTAGGAAAATGTTGACTATTTGGAACACCTATGAGAATACTTCCTCTATCCTCTCTCTAAAATGGCAAAACTTTAAAATTATGACAAAATGGTACTTGTTTGTTGTTGTTCAGTCGCACAGTCGAGTCCGACTCTTCGCGACCCCATGGACCAGATCACGCCACCTCCTGTCTTCCGCTGTCCTCCGGAGTTCACTCAATTTTATGTTCTTTGCATCGATAACACTGTCTGACCATCTCGTCCATTGCCGCCCCTGTCTTCTTTGACCTTCAGTCTTTCCCAGCATCAGGGTCTTCTCCAGTGAGTGCTCCCTTCTCATTGGGTGGCCAAAGTATTTGAGCTTCAGCTTCAGTATCTGGCCTTCCAGATAATACTTGACCCCTCTACAATTGTCTCATGTCACACAGAAATCTGACTCCCTTTGTTGGAGGATGTGCAAAGAGAATGGTACTTACATACACTGCTGGATGGAGTGTCCAGTGGTCACATCTTTTCAGGATGAAACATTGGAGGAAATTAGACATATGACTGGACAAATCATAAACAAGAATCCAGAATCAATACTCTTAAACCTTAGAAATGAAAAGAATGTATGTAATATACAAAGAAAAAGAATTGCTTTACTGTTATTTGCAGCAAAAACAACCATAGCATCAAAAATGGAAATCAGAAAGGAAACCAACTTTAAACTTATGGTATAAGAAGTTATGGAATTTATATATAATGAAAAAAATATCAGACATAATGAAATCAACAAAAGCTAAAGGTGGGTATGGTGAATTTACTAGTATATGGCTACCTATTTTATCCTACCTAGGCCCCTGCCACACGGCAGGGAAAAGACGGGGCGAAGTGCGGCTTTTAAAAGCCGCGCCAAAAAAGAAACGCCCCAGTGGGATCCCACGGATCCCAGTTGCTGCGCTCCGTTCCTCCCCGGCACGATCAGATGCCGGGGAGGAAGATACGACTCGGAGGGCGAGGCTGCCGTACTGCGCATGCTCGAGCATGCGCAGTACGGCAGGGGGCCGGGGATGCGACAGCGGCAAGACGCGCCGCCGATCCCACGGCCGGGATGAAGCACCTCAACTGGATGAACCACCGAAGGTAGGTGGTTCATCTTTGAGGCGCTTCATCGGGGGAAGGGCCGGGTTGGAGGCGGGAGCGCGACGCCAGGCAGATGTTGCCGTGGGATCGCGCCCGTCTGATGCGCCTCCAATCCGGCCCGCTCCCGGCTCAAACTGCCTCGTATGAACGGGGCCCTAGTTTCTTA
>NW_015163731.1:104280-104404 GCF_001447785.1 Gekko japonicus | reverse complement strand
AAATTTAGTTTAAAAAAAAGCCTAGGAAAATATTGGCAAGGTGCTGTGGTCACCAATGGGCATATGTGATTGGTAGGGAAGGGCACCCAAGCATAAGGAAATCTGGCCTCAAAGCCACTAATTT
>NW_015163731.1:103383-103498 GCF_001447785.1 Gekko japonicus | reverse complement strand
AGAGATGCCATTGCTCTGAAGGTCTTGTGTCGAAAACCTCCAAAATGGGACTTGGTGCCTTTAGTGCTCCCTATTGTAAAAGTATACTTAGAGGGCAATCCTTAGTATGTCTACT